>NC_141822.1:1162758-1207758 GCF_982586985.1 Callionymus lyra | reverse complement strand
TTCGTTAGTATTAGATCTTTAGTATTGTTAGTTAGTATTGGTTCGTGAGTATTGGTTTGTGAGTATTGGTTCGTAAGTATTGGTTCGTGAGTATTGGTTCATTAGTATTAGTTTGTTAGTATTGGTTCGTTAGTATTAGTTCTTTAGTATTGTTAGTTAGTATTGGTTTGTGAGTATTGGTTTGTGAGTATTGGTTAGTTAGTATTGGTTCGTTACTATTAAATCTTTAGTATTGTTAGTTAGTATTGGTTCGTGAGTATTGGTTTGTGAGTATTGGTTCGTAAGTATTGGTTTGTGAGTATTGGTTCGTGAGTATTGGTTCGTGAGTATTGGTTCGTTAGTATTAGATCTTTAGTATTGTTAGTTAGTATTGGTTCGTGAGTATTGGTTTGTGAGTATTGGTTCGTGAGTATTGGTTCATTAGTTTTAGTTTGTTAGTATTGGTTCGTTAGTATTAGTTCTTTAGTATTGTTAGTTAGTATTGGTTTGTGAGTATTGGTTTGTGAGTATTGGTTTGTGAGTATTGGTTAGTTAGTATTGGTTCGTTAGTATTGTTAGTTAGTATTGGTTCGTGAGTATTGGTTCGTAATAATGGTTCGTGAGTATTGGTTCATTAGTATTAGTTTGTTAGTATTAGTTCGTTAGTATTAGTTCTTTAGTATTGTTAGTTAGTATTGGTTCGTGAGTATTGGTTCGTGAGTATTGGTTCGTAAGTATCGGTTCGTGAGTATTGGTTCGTGAGTATTGGTTCGTGAGTATTGGTTCGTAAGTATTGGTTTGTGAGTATTGGTTAGTTAGTATTGGTTCGTGAGTATTAGTTTGTTAGTATTGGTTCGTTAGTATTAGATCTTTAGTATTGTTAGTTAGTATTGGTTCGTGAGTATTGGTTTGTGAGTATTGGTTCGTAAGTATTGGTTTGTGAGTATTGGTTCGTGAGTATTGGTTCATTAGTATTAGTTTGTTAGTATAGGTTCGTTAGTATTAGTTCTTTAGTATTGTTAGTTAGTATTGGTTTGTGAGTATTGGTTAGTTAGTATTGGTTCGTTAGTATTAGATCTTTAGTATTGTTAGTTAGTATTGGTTCGTGAGTATTGGTTCGTAAGTATTGGTTCGTGAGTATTGGTTCGTGAGTATTGGTTCGTGAGTATTGGTTCATTAGTATTAGTTTGTTAGTATTAGTTCGTTAGTATTAGTTCTTTAGTATTGTTAGTTAGTATTGGTTTGTGAGTATTGGTTCGTGAGTATTGGTTCGTAAGTATTGGTTCGTGAGTATTGGTTTGTTAGTATTAGTTCTTTAGTATTGGTTCGTGAGTATTGGTTTGTGAGTATTGGTTCGTAAGTATTGGTTAGTTAGTATTGGTTCATTAGTATTAGTTAGTTAGTATTGGTTAGTTAGTATTGGTTCGTGAGTATTGGTTTGTGAGTATTGGTTCGTAAGTATTGGTTCGTGAGTATTGGTTCGTGAGTATTGGTTCATTAGTATTAGTTTGTTAGTATTAGTTTGTTAGTATTAGTTCTTTAGTATTGTTAGTTAGTATTGGTTCGTGAGTATTGGTTCGTGAGTATTGGTTCGTGAGTATTGGTTCGTAAGTATTGGTTCGTGAGTATTGGTTAGTTAGTATTGGTTCGTGAGTATTAGTTTGTTAGTATTGGTTCGTTAGTATTAGATCTTTAGTATTGTTAGTTAGTATTGGTTTGTGAGTATTGGTTTGTGAGTATTGGTTCGTAAGTATTGGTTCGTGAGTATTGGTTCGTGAGTATTGGTTCATTAGTATTAGTTTGTTAGTATTGGTTCGTTAGTATTAGTTCTTTAGTATTGTTAGTTAGTATTGGTTTGTGAGTATTGGTTAGTTAGTATTGGTTCGTTAGTATTAGATCTTTAGTATTGTTAGTTAGTATTGGTTCGTAAGTATTGGTTCGTGAGTATTAGTTCATTAGTATTAGTTCGTTAGTATTAGTTCTTTAGTATTGTTAGTTAGTATTGGTTCGTGAGTATTGGTTCGTGAGTATTGGTTCGTGAGTATTGGGTTCGTAAGTATTGGTTAGTTAGTATTGGTTCATTAGTATTAGTTAGTTAGTATTGGTTCGTTAGTATTGGTTCATTAGTATTAGTTAGTTAGTATTGGTTCATTAGTATTAGTAAGTTAGTATTGGTTCATTAGTATTGTTAGTTAGTATTGGTTCGTGAGTATTGGTTCTTAAGTATTAGTTCTTTAGTATTGGTTCGTGAGTATTGGTTCGTGAGTATTGGTTCGTGAGTATTGGTTCGTAAGTATTGGTTAGTTAGTATTGGTTCATTAGTATTAGTAAGTTAGTATTGGTTCGTTAGTATTAGTTTGTCGTTAGCGTCTCACACGTGGAAAGATGTTGTTGCAATAAAAATATCAAACTGTGAGAAAGAATTTAAAAATATTTGACATTTTTAATCCCATTATTGCATCAAAACTATCATTATTATGATGATAAACTTCCATCAGGACCTTTGAAGGATCCTTCACATGGTTCCCTGGACTCACCGATGACCCACTGGATCCAGATGACATCATAGCGACCGACCTCCGGCTGGAAGTCCTGCAGACCGCTGCAGAAGAAGTGTCCCACCCTCTTGCTGTCCTCGCCCAGGTACGTCTTGGCCTGGTCCAGGAACTCCTGCGTCACGTCCACCAGGTCCACGGTCTTGAAGAGCGGCAGCAGGAGACGCTTGGTGATCCTCCCGATGCCGGCGCCGCAGTCCAGAGCGCAGCCGGGCCCGGTCTTCCCCGGACCGTCCTTCAGAGACAAGCGTCAGAGACACGTCCTCCACGAGACCACCGGTCCGGACTCTTACACCCAGAAACCTCTTCAAGAAAGACTTGGACCCGTTGATGTCGATGTTGGAGATGCTGCCGTAGCCGCCCAGCATGCCGTCCACGGTGGGGGGCACGTCCCTCCAGTAGTCCTCGGCGTTGGTGTAGAAGCTGGACTCGTTCTCAGCGACGTCTCCCATCCTGTGAGTGTCGACGGCAAATCATTTGATCGTCTCTTCAGATCCTCTATCGGTTCAATATTCAAACATTTTAGTTTCTACTTCAGTCCATGAAGTACATCTTCATATTAAAATATCTTCAGGACATTGATTTACTTCAAGAACCCATTGTTTCTGTTTAAATACTTTGATCAGAATCTACTGATTGATGGTGAGATATAGTTTAACATGATATAGTTTAACATGAGATATAGTTTAACATGATATAGTTTAACATGAGATATAGTTTAACATGAGATATAGTTTAACATGATATAGTTTAACATGATATAGTTTAACATGAGATATAGTTTAACATGATATAGTTTAACATGAGATATAGTTTAACATGATATAGTTTAACATGAGATATAGTTTAACATGATATAGTTTAACATGATATAGTTTAACATGATATAGTTTAACATGAGATATAGTTTAACATGATATAGTTTAACATGAGATACAGTTTAACATGAGATATAGTTTAACATGATATAGTTTAACATGATATAGTTTAACATGAGATATAGTTTAACATGAGATATAGTTTAACATGATATAGTTTAACATGATATAGTTTAACATGAGATATAGTTTAACATGATATAGTTTAACATGAGATATAGTTTAACATGAGATATAGTTTAACATGATATAGTTTAACATGAGATATAGTTTAACATGAGATATAGTTTAACATGATATAGTTTAACATGATATAGTTTAACATGATATAGTTTAACATGATATAGTTTGACATGAGATATAGTTTAACATGAGATATAGTTTAACATGATATAGTTTAACATGAGATATAGTTTAACATGATATAGTTTAACATGAGATATAGTTTAACATGAGATATAGTTTAACATGATATAGTTTAACATGATATAGTTTAACATGATATAGTTTGACATGAGATATAGTTTAACATGAGATATAGTTTAACATGATATAGTTTAACATGAGATATAGTTTAACATGATATAGTTTGACATGAGATATAGTTTAACATGATATAGTTTAACATGATATAGTTTGACATGAGATATAGTTTAACATGATATAGTTTAACATGAGATATAGTTTAACATGAGATATAGTTTAACACGAGATATAGTTTGACATGAGATATAGTTTAACATGATATAGTTTGACATGAGATATAGTTTAACATGAGATATAGTTTGACATGAGATATAGTTTGACATGAGATATAGTTTGACATGAGATATAGTTTGACATGATATAGTTTAACATGAGATATAGTTTAACATGAGATATAGTTTAACATGAGATATAGTTTGACATGAGATATAGTTTAACATGAGATATAGTTTAACATGATATAGTTTAACATGATATAGTTTAACATGAGATATAGTTTGACATGATATAGTTTAACATGATATAGTTTAACATGAGATATAGTTTGACATGAGATAGTTTAACATGAGATATAGTTTAACATGATATAGTTTAACATGATATAGTTTAACATGATATAGTTTGACATGAGATATAGTTTGACATGAGATATAGTTAAACATGAGATATAGTTTAACATGATATAGTTTAACATGATATAGTTTGACATGAGATATAGTTTGACATGATATAGTTTAACATGATATAGTTTAACATGATATAGTTTAACATGAGATATAGTTTAACATGAGATATAGTTTAACATGATATAGTTTAACATGATATAGTTTAACATGATATAGTTTAACATGATATAGTTTGACATGATATAGTTTAACATGATATAGTTTGACATGAGATATAATTTAACACGAGATATAATTTAACACAAGATATAGTTTAACATGAGATATAGTTTGACATGAGATAGTTTAACATGATATAGTTTGACATGAGATATAGTTTGACATGAGATATAGTTTAACATGAGATATAGTTTGACATGAGATAGTTTAACATGATATAGTTTGACATGAGATATAGTTTAACATGAGATATAGTTTGACATGAGATAGTTTAACATGATATAGTTTGACATGAGATATAGTTTAACATGAGATATAGTTTAACATGAGATATAGTTTGACATGAGATATAGTTTGACATGAGATATAGTTTGACATGAGATATAGTTTAACATGAGATATAGTTTGACATGAGATATAGTTTAACATGAGATATAGTTTGACATGAGATATAGTTTGACAAGAGATATAGTTTAACATGAGATATAGTTTGACATGAGATATAGTTTAACATGAGATATAGTTTAACATGAGATATAGTTTGACATGAGATATAGTTTGACATGAGATATAGTTTGACATGAGATATAGTTTGACAAGAGATATAGTTTGACATGAGATATAGTTTAACATGAGATATAGTTTAACATGATATAGTTTAACATGATATAGTTTAACATGAGATATAGTTTGACATGAGATATAGTTTAACATGAGATATAGTTTGACATGAGATATAGTTTAACATGAGATATAGTTTAACATGAGATATAGTTTAACATGAGATATAGTTTAACATGAGATATAGTTTGACATGAGATATAGTTTGACATGAGATATAGTTTAACATGAGATATAGTTTGACATGAGATATAGTTTGACATGATATAGTTTAACATGAGATATAGTTTGACATGAGATATAGTTTGACATGAGATATAGTTTGACATGATATAGTTTAACATGATATAGTTTAACATGATATAGTTTAACATGAGATATAGTTTAACATGATATAGTTTAACATGAGATATAGTTTAACATGAGATATAGTTTGACATGAGATAGTTTAACATGATATAGTTTGACATGAGATATAGTTTAACATGAGATATAGTTTGACATGAGATATAGTTTGACATGAGATATAGTTTGACATGAGATATAGTTTGACAAGAGATATAGTTTGACATGAGATATAGTTTAACATGAGATATAGTTTGACATGAGATATAGTTTGACAAGAGATATAGTTTGACATGAGATATAGTTTAACATGAGATATAGTTTAACATGAGATATAGTTTGACATGAGATATAGTTTGACAAGAGATATAGTTTGACATGAGATATAGTTTGACATGAGATATAGTTTGACATGAGATATAGTTTAACATGAGATATAGTTTGACATGAGATATAGTTTAACATGAGATATAGTTTGACATGATATAGTTTAACATGAGATATAGTTTAACATGATATAATTTGACATGAGATATAGTTTAACATGAGATATAGTTTGACATGATATAGTTTAACATGAGATATAGTTTAACATGATATAATTTGACATGAGATATAGTTTAACATGAGATATAGTTTAACATGAGATATAGTTTAACATGAGATATAGTTTGACATGAGATATAGTTTAACATGAGATATAGTTTGACATGAGATATAGTTTAACATGAGATATAGTTTAACATGAGATATAGTTTGACATGAGATATAGTTTGACATGAGATATAGTTTGACATGAGATATAGTTTGACAAGAGATATAGTTTGACATGAGATATAGTTTAACATGAGATATAGTTTAACATGATATAGTTTAACATGATATAGTTTAACATGAGATATAGTTTGACATGAGATATAGTTTAACATGAGATATAGTTTGACATGAGATATAGTTTAACATGAGATATAGTTTAACATGAGATATAGTTTAACATGAGATATAGTTTAACATGAGATATAGTTTGACATGAGATATAGTTTGACATGAGATATAGTTTAACATGAGATATAGTTTGACATGAGATATAGTTTGACATGATATAGTTTAACATGAGATATAGTTTGACATGAGATATAGTTTGACATGAGATATAGTTTGACATGATATAGTTTAACATGATATAGTTTAACATGATATAGTTTAACATGAGATATAGTTTAACATGATATAGTTTAACATGAGATATAGTTTAACATGAGATATAGTTTGACATGAGATAGTTTAACATGATATAGTTTGACATGAGATATAGTTTAACATGAGATATAGTTTGACATGAGATATAGTTTGACATGAGATATAGTTTGACATGAGATATAGTTTGACAAGAGATATAGTTTGACATGAGATATAGTTTAACATGAGATATAGTTTGACATGAGATATAGTTTGACAAGAGATATAGTTTGACATGAGATATAGTTTAACATGAGATATAGTTTAACATGAGATATAGTTTGACATGAGATATAGTTTGACAAGAGATATAGTTTGACATGAGATATAGTTTGACATGAGATATAGTTTGACATGAGATATAGTTTAACATGAGATATAGTTTGACATGAGATATAGTTTAACATGAGATATAGTTTGACATGATATAGTTTAACATGAGATATAGTTTAACATGATATAATTTGACATGAGATATAGTTTAACATGAGATATAGTTTGACATGATATAGTTTAACATGAGATATAGTTTAACATGATATAATTTGACATGAGATATAGTTTAACATGAGATATAGTTTAACATGAGATATAGTTTAACATGAGATATAGTTTGACATGAGATATAGTTTAACATGAGATATAGTTTGACATGAGATATAGTTTAACATGATATAGTTTGACATGAGATATAGTTTAACATGATATAGTTTAACATGAGATATAGTTTGACATGATATAGTTTAACATGATATAGTTTAACATGATATAGTTTAACATGATATAGTTTGACATGAGATATAGTTTAACATGAGATATAGTTTGACATGATATAGTTTAACATGAGATATAGTTTAACATGATATAATTTGACATGAGATATAGTTTAACATGAGATATAGTTTAACATGAGATATAGTTTAACATGAGATATAGTTTGACATGAGATATAGTTTAACATGAGATATAGTTTGACATGATATAGTTTAACATGAGATATAGTTTAACATGATATAATTTGACATGAGATATAGTTTAACATGAGATATAGTTTAACATGAGATATAGTTTAACATGAGATATAGTTTGACATGAGATATAGTTTAACATGAGATATAGTTTGACATGAGATATAGTTTAACATGATATAGTTTGACATGAGATATAGTTTAACATGATATAGTTTAACATGAGATATAGTTTGACATGATATAGTTTAACATGATATAGTTTAACATGATATAGTTTAACATGATATAGTTTGACATGAGATATAGTTTAACATGATATAGTTTAACATGAGATATAGTTTGACATGATATAGTTTAACATGAGATAGTTTGACATGAGATATAGTTTAACATGATATAGTTTAACATGATATATAGTTTAACATGATATATAGTTTGACATGATATAGTTTAACATGATATAGTTTAACATGAGATATAGTTTGACATGAGATATAGTTTAACATGAGATATAGTTTAACATGATATAGTTTAACATGAGATATAGTTTGACATGAGATATAGTTTAACATGATATAGTTTAACATGAGATATAGTTTAACATGATATAGTTTAACATGATATAGTTTAACATGAGATATAGTTTAACATGATATAGTTTAACATGATATAGTTTAACATGAGATATAGTTTAACATGAGATATAGTTTAACATGAGATATAGTTTAACATGATATAGTTTAACATGATATAGTTTAACATGAGATATAGTTTAACATGAGATATAGTTTAACATGAGATATAGTTTAACATGAGATATAGTTTAACATGAGATATAGTTTAACATGATATAGTTTAACATGAGATATAGTTTAACATGAGATATAGTTTAACATGAGATATAGTTTGACATGAGATATAGTTTGACATGAGATATAGTTTAACATGATATAGTTTAACATGAGATATAGTTTAACATGAGATATAGTTTGACATGATATAGTTTAACATGATATAGTTTGACATGAGATATAGTTTGACATGATATAGTTTAACATGATATAGTTTAACATGATATAGTTTAACATGAGATATAGTTTAACATGATATAGTTTAACATGAGATATAGTTTAACATGAGATATAGTTTGACATGAGATAGTTTAACATGATATAGTTTGACATGAGATATAGTTTAACATGAGATATAGTTTGACATGAGATATAGTTTGACATGAGATATAGTTTGACAAGAGATATAGTTTGACATGAGATATAGTTTAACATGAGATATAGTTTGACATGAGATATAGTTTGACAAGAGATATAGTTTGACATGAGATATAGTTTAACATGAGATATAGTTTAACATGAGATATAGTTTGACATGAGATATAGTTTGACAAGAGATATAGTTTGACATGAGATATAGTTTGACATGAGATATAGTTTGACATGAGATATAGTTTAACATGAGATATAGTTTGACATGAGATATAGTTTAACATGAGATATAGTTTGACATGATATAGTTTAACATGAGATATAGTTTAACATGATATAATTTGACATGAGATATAGTTTAACATGAGATATAGTTTGACATGATATAGTTTAACATGAGATATAGTTTAACATGATATAATTTGACATGAGATATAGTTTAACATGAGATATAGTTTAACATGAGATATAGTTTAACATGAGATATAGTTTGACATGAGATATAGTTTAACATGATATAGTTTGACATGAGATATAGTTTAACATGATATAGTTTAACATGAGATATAGTTTGACATGATATAGTTTAACATGATATAGTTTAACATGATATAGTTTAACATGATATAGTTTGACATGAGATATAGTTTAACATGATATAGTTTAACATGAGATATAGTTTGACATGATATAGTTTAACATGAGATATAGTTTGACATGAGATATAGTTTAACATGATATAGTTTAACATGATATATAGTTTAACATGAGATATAGTTTGACATGATATAGTTTAACATGATATAGTTTAACATGAGATATAGTTTGACATGAGATATAGTTTAACATGATATAGTTTAACATGAGATATAGTTTGACATGAGATATAGTTTAACATGATATAGTTTAACATGAGATATAGTTTAACATGATATAGTTTAACATGATATAGTTTAACATGAGATATAGTTTAACATGATATAGTTTAACATGATATAGTTTAACATGAGATATAGTTTAACATGAGATATAGTTTAACATGAGATATAGTTTAACATGATATAGTTTAACATGATATAGTTTAACATGAGATATAGTTTAACATGAGATATAGTTTAACATGAGATATAGTTTAACATGAGATATAGTTTAACATGAGATATAGTTTAACATGATATAGTTTAACATGAGATATAGTTTAACATGAGATATAGTTTAACATGAGATATAGTTTAACATGATATAGTTTAACATGAGATATAGTTTAACATGATATAGTTTAACATGAGATATAGTTTAACATGAGATATAGTTTAACATGATATAGTTTAACATGAGATATAGTTTAACATGAGATATAGTTTAACATGAGATATAGTTTAACATGAGATATAGTTTAACATGATATAGTTTAACATGAGATATAGTTTAACATGAGATATAGTTTAACATGAGATATAGTTTAACATGATATAGTTTAACATGAGATATAGTTTAACATGAGATATAGTTTAACATGATATAGTTTAACATGAGATATAGTTTAACATGAGATATAGTTTAACATGAGATATAGTTTAACATGATATAGTTTAACATGAGATATAGTTTAACATGATATAGTTTAACATGAGATATAGTTTAACATGAGATATAGTTTAACATGATATATAGTTTAACATGATATAGTTTAACATGAGATATAGTTTAACATGATTAAACTCCAGACGTTAAAACAAAGTTGATGTTTTGTCATGAAAACATCTAAAGTGATGCAGCAATGACGACCTGATCGTTTATGATCCAGTGACTCGGTGATCGTTTGCTTCTGTCTGGTGACTCAGTTAAAATGACTTTAAAAGACTAACAATTGTTTTATATTCAATTTAAAAGGCTATGAATTAAAAAATATTGAATAATTTAAAATATAACAAATATTGAATCATTAAAATATAACAAATATTTAATCATTTAAATGAATTTAACCTCAATATTGCATATATTGACACTCATTAACCAAACAAAATTATTTTATGTTTCACGCACGTACGCATGTTACGCACACACTCATGTTACGCACACACGCGCTCGCTCACTCACTCACTCACGCACGCACGCACGCACGCACGCACACGCGCGCACACACACACACACACACACACACACACACACACACACACACACCTGTCATCAGTCGTCTCGTGACAGATTCTAAACGTCGATCACAACTATTAAATTTTTCGCTCGTTCACTAAAGTCAACAATAAAGTTTAGTTGATCTTTAATCTCAACATTCGCATAAATTCTTCAAATATCAAAATAAAAAACGTTCGGTCACGTGACAGTGTCAAGCTACTAGTTAGCATTAGTTTAGACAACAAGGAGCTTCAAACCTTCTTCTCCAGCTCTGACCTCCTCACTCTTCACGTCCAACACACTCTTCACGTCCAACACACTCACACACACTCTTCACGTCCAACACACTCTCCACACACACGCTTCACACACACGCTTCCTATTTGGGAACGACGCCGGCACTGACGTCATATCCTTATTTGGATCCAACTCGTTGGCGCCCTCTGTCGGTCACCTGCAGAAGTGACGTTAAAGACGTAAAGAAAACATTAAAAAGTAAAGAAAATGTTAATCTTAACTCATCGTCTTTTAATCTTAACTCATCGTCTTTTAATCTTAACTCATCGTCTTTTAATCTTAACTCATCGTCTTTTATTCTTAACTCATCGTCTTTTAATCTTAACTCATCGTCTTTTAATCTTAACTCATCGTCTTTTAATCTTAACTCATCGTCTTTTAATCTTAACTCATCGTCTTTTAATCTTAACTCATCGTCTCAACAACTGCGGTTTAACTTCAACAACAAGCCAATCACACAATGAAGCGATCGATTGATCAGATGATCGAACTTGTCGATCAATGATATTATGAACGAGTTTTACTTTATCATCCAAAGTAACAAACTGAGAAAAACACGAAGGATGTGAAGTTTTAACTTTTTAATATAAGGACAAAAAAAGGTATTCGAACCAAATGAAATTATTGATCACTTATATTGATAAAGATATTATTATCTCAACTCTCAACGTAAACTAATATAAAATCACTGCTAAATGTTGATATTTGTGATTTAGTTGTTTCTCTTTTTGTTTGTAACGTTTCCTTGGGATTCATGAATGACGTCCTTAAATAAAATGTATAGAATTATTGTTTATCTACACAACAGTAAACGTCTTGAACTCTGTAATTCTCTCGTGTTCCAGGAGATGGCGCTGTTGTTCAGTGGTTTAAAATGTCACGTCTGAAGCTTCACACAGTGTCATTATTTCAGTGTAGAACTGATGCTTGAACTTTGACCTCCTTGTTGTGTAGAAGTGAGTTAAAGGTGTTCATTGAAATATAAAGAGGATTATGGAGCAGCGACATCTAGTGGCTGTTGAGACAAGTGTCGCTGCTTCATGGAGAAACAAATCACTTTATATTGAATCATCGTCACATGTGTTTCAAATCTTTCGTTCAGACTCAGTTCACAAACGACGAAGGAAAAAAGTCTTGTTTTTTCAAACTACGTTGTTTTTATTTGAACCAAAAACTGTTGTGTCGTCAATGAACCACTGGGGGTCACTGTAGAGCTGCTGGTGAAGCTCAAGTCTTTCTTCTGTGGTTTGAGATGTTTGAGTTCAGAGAAGAAAGAAACTGTTAGAAACAAGATCCTCTGCAGACGCTCGTTATTAAGTTATTTATAACTAGACTGTGTTTATAACTAGAATATGTTTATAACTAGACTGTGTTTATAACTAGACTGTGTTTATAACTAGAATATGTTTATAACTAGACTGTGTTTATAACTAGAATATGTTTATTACTAGACTGTGTTTATAACTAGAATATGTTTATTACTAGACTGTGTTTATAACTAGAATATGTTTATAACTAGACTGTGTTTATAACTAGACTGTGTTTATAAATAGACTGTGTTTATAACTAGACTGTGTTTATAACTAGAATATGTTTATAACTAGACTGTGTTTATAACTAGAATATGTTTATAACTAGACTGTGTTTATAACTAGAATATGTTTATAACTAGACTGTGTTTATAACTAGACTGTGTTTATAAATAGACTGTGTTTATAACTAGACTGTGTTTATAACTAGACTGTGTTTATAACTAGAATATGTTTATAACTAGACTGTGTTTATAACTAGACTGTGTTTATAACTAGAATATGTTTATAACTAGACTGTGTTTATAACTAGAATATGTTTATAACTAGACTGTGTTTATAACTAGAATATGTTTATAACTAGACTGTGTTTATAACTAGAATATGTTTATAACTAGACTGTGTTTATAACTAGAATATGTTTATAACTAGACTGTGTTTATAACTAGAATATGTTTATAACTAGACTGTGTTTATAACTAGAATATGTTTATAACTAGACTGTGTTTATAACTAGACTGTGTTTATAACTAGACTGTGTTTATAACTAGAATATGTTTATAACTAGACTGTGTTTATAACTAGAATATGTTTATAACTAGACTGTGTTTATAACTAGAATATGTTTATAACTAGACTGTGTTTATAACTAGACTGTGTTTATAACTAGAATATGTTTATAACTAGACTGTGTTTATAACTAGAATATGTTTATAACTAGACTGTGTTTATAACTAGAATATGTTTATAACTAGACTGTGTTTATAACTAGACTGTGTTTATAACCAGACTGTGTTTATAACTAGACTGTGTTACTAACTAACTAGAATATGTTAATAACTAGACTCTGTTCCTAACTAACTAGAATGTGTTTCTAACTAAACTGTGTTTCTAAATAGACTGTGTTTATAACTAGACTGTGTTACTAACTAATTAGACTGTGTTTATAACTAGACTGTGTTACTAACTAATTAGACTGTGTTTATAACTAGACTGTGTTATTAAATAACTAGACTGTGTTTATAACAAGACTGTGTTATTAACTAAGTAGACTGTGTTATTAAATAACTAGACTGTGTTTATAACAAGACTGTGTTATTAACTAACTAGACTGTGTTTATAACTAGACTGTGTTTATAACAAGACTGTGTTATTAACTAACAAGACTGTGTTATTAAATAACTAGACTGTGTTTATAACTAGACTGTGTTTATAACAAGACTGTGTTATTAACTAACAAGACTGTGTTATTAACTAACTAGACTGTGTTATTAAATAACTAGACTGTGTTTATAACTAGACTGTGTTTATAACTAGACTGTGTTTATAACTAGACTGTGTTATTAACTAACTAGACTGTGTTATTAAATAACTAGACTGTGTTATTAACTAACTAGACTGTGTTATTAAATAACTAGACTGTGTTTATAACAAGACTGTGTTATTAACTAACAAGACTGTGTTATTAACTAACTAGACTGTGTTTATAACTAGACTGTGTTATTAACTAACTAGACAGTGTTTATAGCAAGACTGTGTTACTAAGTAACTAGACTGTGTTCATAACTAGACTTTGTTTATAACTAGACTGTGTTACTAACTAACTCGACTGTGTTATTAACTAACTAGACTGTGTTTATAACTAGACTGTGTTATTAACTAACTAGACTGTGTTAATAAGTAAACTGTGTTACTAACTAGACTGTGTTATTAACTAACTAGACTGTGTTTATAACTAGACTGTGTTATTAACAAGACTGTGTTATTAACTAACTAGACTGTGTTATTAACTAACTAGACTGTGTTTATAACTAGACTGTGTTATTAACTAACTATACTGTGTTATTAACTAACTAGACTGTGTTTATAACTAGACTGTGTTACTAACTAACTCGACTGTGTTATTAACTAACTAGACTGTGTTTATAACTAGACTGTGTTATTAACTAACTAGACTGTGTTAATAAGTAAACTGTGTTACTAACTAGACTGTGTTTATAGCTAGACTGTGTTACTAACTAACTAGACTGTGTTCATAACTAGACTGTGTTACTAACTAAATAGACTGTGTTCATAAGTAAACTGTGTTACTAACTAGACTGTGTTTATAACTAGAATGTGTTCATAACTAAACTGTGTTACTAACTAGACTGTGTTTATAGCTAGACTGTGTTACTAACTAACTAGAATGTGTTTATAACTAGACTGTGTTTCTAACTAACTAGAATGTGTTTCTAACTAAAATGTGTTATTAACAAACTAGACTGTGTTACTAACTAACTAGACTGTGTTTATAACTAGACTGTGTTACTAACTAAATAGACTGTGTTCATAAGTAAACTGTGTTACTAACTAGACTGTGTTTATAACTAGAATGTGTTCATAACTAAACTGTGTTACTAAATAGACTGTGTTTATAGCTAGACTGTGTTACTAACTAACTAGACTGTGTTCATAACTAGACTTTGTTTATAACTTAACTAGACTGTGTTACTAACAAACTCGACTGGTTTATTAACTAACTAGACTGTGTTTATAACTAGAATGTGTTTATAACTAGACTGTGTTACTAACTAACTCGACTGTGTTATCAACTAACTAGACTGTGTTCATAAGTAAACTGTGTTACTAACTAGACTGTGTTTATAACTAGAATGTGTTCATAACTAAACTGTGTTACTAACTAGACTGTGTTTATAGCTAGACTGTGTTACTAACTAACTAGACTGTGTTCATAACTAGACTTTGTTACTAACTAGACTGTGTTTATAGCTAGACTGTGTTAATAACTAACTAGAATGTGTTCATAACTAGACTGTGTTCCTAACTAACTAGAATGTTTTTCTAACTAAATGTGTTGTTAACTAACTAGACTGTGTTACTAACTAACTAGACTGTGTTCATAACTAGACTCTGTTACTAACTAACTCGACTGTGTTATTAACTAACTAGACTGTGTTTATAACTAGACTTTGTTTATAACTAGACTGTGTTACTAACTAAATAGACTGTGTTCATAAGTAAACTGTGTTACTAAATAGACTGTGTTTATAACTAGAATGTTTTCATAACTAAACTGTGTTACTAACTAGACTGTGTTTATAGCTAGACTGTGTTACTAACTAACTAGACTGTGTTTATAACTAGACTGTGTTACTAACTAGACTGTGTTTATAGCTAGACTGTGTTACTAACTAACTAGAATGTGTTCATAACTAGACTGTGTTCCTAACTAACTAGAATGTGTTTCTAACTAAAATGTGTTATTAACTAACTAGACTGTGTTTATAACTAGACTCTGTTCCTAACTAACTAGAATGTGTTTCTAACTAAACTGTGTTATTAACTAACTAGACTGTGTTATTAAATAACTAGACTGTGTTTATAACCAGACTTTGTTATACTAGACTGTGTTACTAACTAACTAGACTGTGTTTATAACTAGACTGTAATTAAGTAACTATACTGTGTTTATAACTAGACTGTTTTAAAACTAACTCGACTGTGTTATTAACTAACTAGACTGTGTTTATAACTAGACTTCGTTTATAACTAGACTGTGTTACTAACTAACTAGACTGTGTTCATAAGTAAACTGTGTTACTAACTAGACTGTGTTTATAACTAGAATGTGTTCATAACTAAACTGTGTTACTAACTAGACTGTGGTTATTGCTAGACTGTGTTACTAACTAACTAGACTGTGTTCATAACTAGACTATGTTTATAACTAGAATATGTTTATAACTAGACTGTGTTTATAACTAGACTGTGTTACTAACTAACTAGAATATGTTAATAACTAAACTCTGTTCCTAACTAACTAGAATGTGTTTCTAACTAAACTGTGTTATTAACTAACTAGACTGTGTTATTAAATAACTAGACTGTGTTTATAACTAGACTGTGTTATTAACTAACTAGACTGGTTTATTAAATAACTAGACCGTGTTTATAACTAGACTGTGTTACTAACTAACTCGACTGTGTTATTAACTAACTAGACTGTCTTTATAACTAGACTGTGTTCCTAAGTAAACTGTGTTACTAACTAGACTGTGTTTATAACTAGACTGTGTTACTAACTAACTAGACTGTGTTTATAACTAGACTATGTAACTAACTAACTCGACTGTGTTATTAACTAACTAGACTGTGTTTATAACTAGACTGTGTTCATAAGTAAACTGTGTTACTAACTAGACTGTGTTTATAACTAGACTGTGTTATTAACTAACTAGACTGTGTTACTAACTAACTAGACTGTGTTTATAACTAGACTGTGTTACTAACTAACTCGACTGTGTTATTAACTAACTAGATTGTGTTTATAACTAGACTGTGTTATTAACTAACTAGACTGGTTTATTAAATAACTAGACCGTGTTTATAACTAGACTGTGTTACTAACTAACTCGACTGTGTTATTAACTAACTAGACTGTCTTTATAACTAGACTGTGTTCCTAAGTAAACTGTGTTACTAACTAGACTGTGTTTATAACTAGACTGTGTTACTAACTAACTAGACTGTGTTTATAACTAGACTATGTAACTAACTAACTCGACTGTGTTATTAACTAACTAGACTGTGTTTATAACTAGACTGTGTTCATAAGTAAACTGTGTTACTAACTAGACTGTGTTTATAACTAGACTGTGTTATTAACTAACTAGACTGTGTTACTAACTAACTAGACTGTGTTTATAACTAGACTGTGTTACTAACTAACTCGACTGTGTTATTAACTAACTAGATTGTGTTTATAACTAGACTGTGTTACTAACTAACCAGACTGTGTTCATAAGTAAACAGTGTTTATAACTAGACTGTGTTTATAGCTAGTCTGTGTTACTAACTAACTAGACTGTGTTCATAACTAGACTGTGTTACTAACTAGACTGTGTTTATAGCTAGACTGTGTTACTAACTAACTAGAATGTGTTCATAACTAGACTGTGTTCCTAACTAACAAGAATGTGTTTCTAACTAAATTGTGTCATTAACTAACTAGACTGTGTTTATAACTAGACTGTGTTTATAACTAGACTGTGTTACTAACTAACTAGACCGTGTTCATAACTAAACTGTGTTACTAACTAGACTGTGTTTATAACTAGAATGTGTTCATAACTAAACTTTGTTACTAACTAGACTGTGTTTATAACTAGACTGTTACTAACTAACTAGAATGTGTTCATAACTAGACTGTATTCGTAACTAGACTGTGTTACTAACTAGACTGTGTTTATAGCTAGACTGTGTTACTTTCTTACTAGAATGTGTTCATAACTAGACTTTGTTTATAACTTAACTAGACTGTGTTTATAACTAGACTGTGTTACTAACTAAATAGAATGTGTTTATAACTACATTGTGTTACTTACTAACTAGAATGTGTTTATAACTAGACTATGTGTATAAGTTGTGTTTATCACTAGACTATGTGTATAAGTTGTGTTTATAACTGTGTATAACTAGAATATGTTTATAACTAGACTGTTTTGATAACTAGTGTTCATAACTAGACTGTGTTTATAACTAGAATGTGTTCATAACTAAACTGCGTTACTAACTAACTAACTAGACTGTGTTCATAACTAGACTGTGTTTATCGCTAGACTGTGTTTCTAACTAACTAGAATGTGTTTATAACTACACTTTGTTACTAACTAACTAGAATTTGTTTATAACTAGAATGTATATATAACTTGACTGCGTTACTAACTAACTAGACTGTGTTTATATCTAGAATTTGTTACTAACTAACTAGAATGTGTTTATAACTAGACTGTAATTAGACTGTATTTATAAGTAGACTGTGTTATTAACTAACTAGAATGTTTTTATAACTAGACTGTGTTACTAACTAACTAGACTGTGTTTATATCTAGACTGTGTTACTAAATAGAAAGTGTTTATAACTAGACTGTGTTACTAACTAACTAGACTGTGATTATAACTAGACTGTGTTAGTAACTTACTAAAATGTGTTACTTACAAACTAGAATGTGTTTATAACTAGACTGTGTTACTAACTAACTAGACTGTATTTATAACTAGAATGTGTTCATAACTAGACTGTGTTTATAACTAGACAGTGTTACTAGCTAACTAAAATGGGTTACTTACTAACTAGAATTTGTTTATAACTAGAATGTTTTTTATAACTAGACTGTGTTACTAACTAACCAGACTGTGTTCATATCTAGACTGTGTTACTAACTAACTCGACTGTGTTATTAACTAACTAGACTGTCTTTATAACTAGACTGTGTTCATAAGTAAACTGTGTTACTAACTAGACTGTGTTTATAACTAGACTGTGTTACTAACTAACTAGACTGTGTTTATAACTAGACTATGTAACTAACTAACTCGACTGTGTTATTAACTAACTAGACTGTGTTTATAACTAGACTGTGTTCATAAGTAAACTGTGTTACTAACTAGACTGTGTTTATAACTAGACTGTGTTATTAACTAACTAGACTGTGTTACTAACTAACTAGACTGTGTTTATAACTAGACTGTGTTACTAACTAACTCGACTGTGTTATTAACTAACTAGATTGTGTTTATAACTAGACTGTGTTACTAACTAACCAGACTGTGTTCATAAGTAAACAGTGTTTATAACTAGACTGTGTTTATAGCTAGTCTGTGTTACTAACTAACTAGACTGTGTTCATAACTAGACTGTGTTACTAACTAGACTGTGTTTATAGCTAGACTGTGTTACTAACTAACTAGAATGTGTTCATAACTAGACTGTGTTCCTAACTAACAAGAATGTGTTTCTAACTAAATTGTGTTATTAACTAACTAGACTGTGTTTATAACTAGACTGTGTTTATAACTAGACTGTGTTATTAACTAACTAGACCGTGTTCATAACTAAACTGTGTTACTAACTAGACTGTGTTTATAACTAGAATGTGTTCATAACTAAACTTTGTTACTAACTAGACTGTGTTTATAACTAGACTGTTACTTACTAACTAGAATGTGTTCATAACTAGACTGTATTCGTAACTAGACTGTGTTACTAACTAGACTGTGTTTATAGCTAGACTGTGTTACTTTCTAACTAGAATGTGTTCATAACTAGACTTTGTTTATAACTTAACTAGACTGTGTTTATAACTAGACTGTGTAACTAACTAAATAGAATGTGTTTATAACTACATTGTGTTACTTACTAACTAGAATGTGTTTATAACTAGACTATGTGTATAAGTTGTGTTTATCACTAGACTATGTGTTTAAGTTGTGTTTATAACTGTGTATAACTAGAATATGTTTATAACTAGACTGTTTTGATAACTAGTGTTCATAACTAGACTGTGTTTATAACTAGAATGTGTTTATAACTAAACTGCGTTACTAACTAAGTAACTAGACTGTGTTCATAACTAGACTGTGTTACTAACTAACTAGACTGTGTTTATAACTAGACTGTGTTAATCGCTAGACTGTGTTTCTAACTAACTAGAATGTGTTTATAACTACACTTTGTTACTAACTAACTAGAATTTGTTTATAACTAGAATGTATTTATAACTTGACTGCGTTACTAACTAACTAGACTGTGTTTATATCTAGAATTTGTTACTAACTAACTAGAATGTGTTTATAACTAGACTGTAATTAGACTGTGTTTATAAGTAGACTGTGTTATTAACTAACTAGAATGTGTTTATAACTAGACTGTGTTACTAACTAACTAGACTGTGTTTATAACTAGACTGTGTTACTAACTAACTATACTGTGTTTATATCTAGACTGTGTTACTAAATAGAAAGTGTTTATAACTAGACTGTGTTACTAACTAACTAGACTGTGATTATAACTAGACTGTGTTAGTAACTTACTAAAATGTGTTACTTACAAACTAGAATGTGTTTATAACTAGACTCTGTTACTAACTAACTAGACTGTATTTATAACTAGAATGTGTTCATAACTAGACTGTGTTTATAACTAGACAGTGTTACTAGCTAACTAAAATGGGTTACTTACTAACTAGAATTTGTTTATAACTAGAATGTTTTTTATAACTAGACTGTGTTACTAACTAACCAGACTGTGTTCATATCTAGACTGTGTTACTAACTAACTAGAATGTGTTTATAACTAGACTGTGTTAATAACTATACTGTGTTGATAAGTAGACCGTTTTATTTACTAACTAGACTATATTTATTACTAGACTCTGTTTATAACTAGACTGTGTTAATAACTGGACTGTGTTTACAAATAGAATGTGTTTAGTTAGTTAGTTATAAACACTTTCTAGTTAGTGATAAACATATTAGTAAGTAACACATTCTAGTTGTCTAGTTGTCGTTTGTTGCCATGACGACGAGTATATTCCAAACCCACTGTCAGTCTCTCTCCAGTGAGAGGGAATTGAACCTACGACCTGGAAGTTCACTCCGTCTCTGCTTGAGTCCTGATCCTGGTCGACTAAACTCAAGCAGGACCAGAGAAGACGTCGAGTTTGACAATAAAATACACTTTATTTCAACAGACGTGAGAGCGCAGACCTCCACCAAGCAGCTCGTCTCCAAACATAACACGAATCCATTGTTTCAGGATTTTAATGATTTCTATAATAATTTGTACCATAAATAATGGCAGCAGGTGGCGCTCTGGAGCACAACCCAGTAGAAACAAGAGTTGTTGGTTCAGATCCTGAACGTCCTTTAATTCTAAACAACAAATGTTTCCATGAAAGTTATAATTATATACATTATTCTGACGAAAGAAGATGAAGATGATGAAGATGATGAAGATGATGAAGATGAAGATGATGAAGATGAAGATGATGAAAATATGTCCAAACATCAGCTTTAAAAGCTGCTGGACTCACTGTATCCTCTCATCCTCAGTCATCACTGTATCCTCTTGTCCTCAGTCATCACTGTATCCTCTTGTCCTCAGTAATCACTGTATCCTCTTGTCCTCAGTAATCACTGTATCCTCTTGTCCTCAGTAATCACTGTATCCTCTTGTCCTCAGTAATCACTGTATCCTCTTGTCCTCAATAATCACTGTATCCTCTTGTCCTCAGTAATCACTGTATCCTCTTGTCCTCAGTAACCACTGTATCCTCTTGTCCTCAGTAATCACTGTATCCTCTTGTCCTGAGTAATCACTGTATCCTCTTGTCCTCAATAATCACTGTATCCTCTTGTCCTCAGTAATCACTGTATCCTCTTGTCCTCAGTAATCACTGTATCCTCTTGTCCTCAATAATCACTGTATCCTCTTGTCCTCAGTAATCACTGTATCCTCTTGTCCTCAGTAATCACTGTATCCTCTTGTCCTCAGTAATCACTGTATCCTCTTGTCCTCAATAATCACTGTATCCTCTTGTCCTCAGTAATCACTGTATCCTCTTGTCCTCAGTAATCAATGTATCCTCTTGTCCTCAATAATCACTGTATCCTCTTGTCCTCAGTAATCACTGTATCCTCTTGTCCTCAGTAATCACTGTATCCTCTTGTCCTCAATAATCACTGTATCCTCTTGTCCTCAGTAATCACTGTATCCTCTTGTCCTCAGTAATCACTGTATCCTCTTGTCCTCAGTAATCACTGTATCCTCTTGTCCTCAATAATCACTGTATCCTCTTGTCCTCAGTAATCACTGTATCCTCTTGTCCTCAGTAATCACTGTATCCTCTTGTCCTCAGTAATCACTGTATCCTCTTGTCCTCAGTAATCACTGTATCCTCTTGTCCTCAGTAATCACTGTATCCTCATGTCCTCAGTAATCACTGTATCCTCTTGTCCTCAATAATCACTGTATCCTCTTGTCCTCAGTAATCACTGTATCCTCTTGTCCTCAGTAACCACTGTATCCTCTTGTCCTCAGTAATCACTGTATCCTCTTGTCCTGAGTAATCACTGTATCCTCTTGTCCTCAGTAATCACTGTATCCTCTTGTCCTCAATAATCACTGTATCCTCTTGTCCTCAGTAATCCCTGTATCCTCTTGTCCTCAGTAATCACTGTATCCTCTTGTCCTCAGTCATCACTGTATCCTCTTGTCCTCAGTAATCACTGTATCCTCTTGTCCTCAGTAATCACTGTATCCTCTTGTCCTCAGTAATCACTGTATCCTCTTGTCCTCAATAATCACTGTATCCTCTTGTCCTCAGTAATCACTGTATCCTCTTGTCCTCAGTCATCACTGTATCCTCTTGTCCTGAGTAATCACTGTATCCTCTTGTCCTCAGTAATCACTGTATCCTCTTGTCCTCAATAATCACTGTATCCTCTTGTCCTCAGTAATCCCTGTATCCTCTTGTCCTCAGTAATCACTGTATCCTCTTGTCCTCAGTCATCACTGTATCCTCTCGTCCTCAGTCATCACTGTATCCTCTTGTCCTCAGTCATCACTGTATCCTCTTGTCCTCAGTCATCACTGTATCCTCTCGTCCTCAGTCATCACTGTATCCTCTTGTCCTCAGTCATCACTGTATCCTCTCGTCCTCAGTCATCACTGTATCCTCTCGTCCTCAGTCATCACTGTATCCTCTTGTCCTCAGTCATCACTGTATCCTCTCGTCCTCAGTCATCACTGTATCCTCTCGTCCTCAGTCCTCACTGTATCCTCTCGTCCTCAGTCATCACTGTATCCTCTCGTCCTCAGTCATCACTGTATCCTCTTGTCCTCAGTCATCACTGTATCCTCTTGTCCTCAGTCATCACTGTATCCTCTTGTCCTCAGTCATCACTGTATCCTCTTGTCCTCAGTCATCACTGTATCCTCTCGTCCTCAGTCATCACTGTATCCTCTTGTCCTCAGTCATCACTGTATCCTCTTGTCCTCAGTCATCACTGTATCCTCTTGTCCTCAGTCATCACTGTATCCTCTTGTCCTCAGTCATCACTGTATCCTCTTGTCCTCAGTCATCACTGTATCCTCTTGTCCTCAGTCATCACTGTATCCTCTCGTCCTCAGTCATCACTGTATCCTCTCGTCCTCAGTCATCACTGTATCCTCTTGTCCTCAGTCATCACTGTATCCTCTTGTCCTCAGTCATCACTGTATCCTCTCGTCCTCAGTCATCACTGTATCCTCTCGTCCTCAGTCATCACTGTATCCTCTTGTCCTCAGTCATCACTGTATCCTCTTGTCCTCAGTCATCACTGTATCCTCTTGTCCTCAGTCATCACTGTATCCTCTCGTCCTCAGTCATCACTGTATCCTCTTGTCCTCAGTCATCACTGTATCCTCTTGTCCTCAGTCATCACTGTATCCTCTCGTCCTCAGTCATCACTGTATCCTCTCGTCCTAAACAGTTATTAATTAATAGTTCGATCAAATCTTCAAAACGTTCATCAAACACTAAATATAAACTTTTGTTTCAGAGCAAAAAAACAACAAAAAGGTTTTTGGTTCTTTTCAGCTTTTTGTGTTGTTTTTTCTTCGGTTAAAAAACATTAAGAGGTTGATTGAGACACTGTGTGAGTGTTTGTGTGTCTATGTGTGTGAGTGTTTGTGTGTCTATGTGTGTGAGTGTTTGTGTGTCTATGTGTGTGAGTGTTTGTGTGTCTATGTGTGTGAGTGTTTGTGTGTCTATGTGTGTGATTGTTTGTGTGTCTATGTGTGTGAGTGTTTGTGTGTCTGTGTGTGTGAATGTTTGTGTGTCTGTGTGTGTGAGTGTTTGTGTGTCTATGTGTGTGAGTGTTTGTGTGTCTATGTGTGTGAGTGTTTGTGTGTCTGTGTGTGTGAGTGTTTGTGTGTCTGTGTGTGTGAGTGTTTGTGTGTCTATGTGTGTGAGTGTTTGTGTGTCTGTGTGTGTGAGTGTTTGTGTGTCTATGTGTGTGAGTGTTTGTGTGTCTGTGTGTGTGAATGTTTGTGTGTCTGTGTGTGTGAGTGTTTGTGTGTCTATGTGTGTGAGTGTTTGTGTGTCTATGTGTGTGAGTGTTTGTGTGTCTGTGTGTGTGAGTGTTTGTGTGTCTGTGTGTGTGAGTGTTTGTGTGTCTATGTGTGTGAGTGTTTGTGTGTCTGTGTGTGTGAGTGTTTGTGTGCCTATGTGTGTGAGTGTTTGTGTGTCTGTGTGTGTGAGTGTTTGTGTGTCTATGTGTGTGAGTGTTTGTGTGTCTATGTGTGTGAGTGTTTGTGTGTCTGTGTGTGTGAGTGTTTGTGTGTCTATGTGTGTGAGTGTTTGTGTGTCTGTGTGTGTGAGTGTTTGTGTGTCTATGTGTGTGAGTGTTTGTGTGTCTATGTGTGTGAGTGTTTGTGTGTCTATGTGTGTGAGTGTTTGTGTGTCTGTGTGTGTGAGTGTTTGTGTGTCTGTGTGTGTGAGTGTTTGTGTGTCTATGTGTGTGAGTGTTTGTGTGTCTGTGTGTGTGAATGTTTGTGTGTCTGTGTGTGTGAGTGTTTGTGTGTCTGTGTGTGTGAGTGTTTGTGTGTCTGTGTGTGTGAGTGTTTGTGTGTCTCTGTGTGTGAATGTTTGTGTGTCTGTGTGTGTGAGTGTTTGTGTGTCTGTGTGTGTGAATGTTTGTGTGTCTATGTGTGTGAGTGTTTGTGTGTCTGTGTGTGTGAGTGTTTGTGTGTCTGTGTGTGTGAGTGTTTGTGTGTCCGTGTGTGAGAGTGTTTGTGTGTCTGTGTGTGTGAGTGTGTGTGTGTCTGTGTGTGTGAATGTTTGTGTGTCTGTGTGTGAGAGTGTTTGTGTGTCTGTGTGTGTGAGTGTTTGTGTGTCTGTGTGTGTGAATGTTTGTGTGTCTGTGTGTACGAGTGTTTGTGTGTCTGTGTGTGTGAATGTTTGTGTGTCTCTGTGTGTGAATGTTTGTGTGTCTGTGTGTGTGAGTGTTTGTGTGTCTGTGTGTGTGAGTGCTTGTGTATCTGTGTGTGTGAATGTTTGTGTGTCTGTGTGTGAGAGTGTGTGTGTGTCTGTGTGTGTGAGTGTTTGTGTGTCTGTGTGTGTGAATGTTTGTGTGTCTGTGTGTACGAGTGTTTGTGTGTCTGTGTGTGTGAATGTTTGTGTGTCTCTGTGTGTGAATGTTTGTGTGTCTGTGTGTGTGAGTGTTTGTGTGTCTGTGTGTGTGAGTGTTTGTGTGTCTGTGTGTGTGAGTGTTTGTGTGTCTGTGTGTCTGTGTGTGTGTGAATGTTTGTGTGTCTGTGTGTGTGAGTGTTTGTGTGTCTGTGTGTGTGAGTGTTTGTGTGTCTGTGTGTGTGAATGTTTGTGTGTCTGTGTGTGTGAGTGTTTGTGTGTGTGAGTGTTTGTGTGTCTGTGTGTGTGAATGTTTGTGTGTCTGTGTGTGTGAGTGTTTGTGTGTCTGAGTGTGTGAGTGTTTGTGTGTCTGTGTGTGTCAGTGTTTGTGTGTCTGTGTGTGTGTGAATGTTTGTGTGTCTGTGTGTGTGAATGTTTGTGTGTCTGTGTGTGTGAGTGTTTGTGTGTCTGTGTGTGTGAGTGTTTGTGTGTCTGTGTGTGTGTGAATGTTTGTGTGTCTGTGTGTGTGAATGTTTGTGTGTCTGTGTGTGTGAATGTTTTTGTGTTTGTGTGCGTGAATGTTTGTGTTTCTGTGTGCGTGAATGTTTGTGTGTCTATGTGTGTGAATGTTTGTGTGTCTGTGTGCATGAATGTTTGTGTGTCTATGTGTGTGAATGTTTGTGTGTCTGTGTGTGTGAATGTTTGTGTGTCTGTGTGTGTGAATGTTTGTGTGTCTGTGTGTGTGACTGTTTGTGTGTCTGTGTGTGTGAATGTTTGTGTGTCTGTGTGTGTGAATGTTTGTATGGCTGTGTGTGTGAATGTTTGTGTGTCTGTGTGTGTGAATGTTTGTGTGTCTGTGTGTGTGAATGTTTGTGTGTCTGTGTGTGTGAATGTTTGTGTGTCTATGTGTGTGACTGTTTGTGTGTCTATGTGTGTGTGAATGTTTGTGTGTCTGTGTGTGTGAGTGTTTGTGTGTCTGTGTGTGTGAATGTTTGTGTGTCTGTGTGTGTGAATGTTTGTGTGTCTGTGTGTGTGACTGTTTGTGTGTCTGTGTGCGTGAATGTTTGTGTGTCTGTGTGCGTGAATGTTTGTGTGTCTGTGTGTGTGAATGTTTGTGTGTCTGTGTGTGTGAATGTTTGTGTGTCTGTGTGTGTGAATGTTTGTGTGTCTGTGTGCGTGAATGTTTGTGTGTCTGTGTGCGTGAATGTTTGTGTGTCTGTGTGCGTGAATGTTTGTGTGTCTGTGTGCGTGAATGTTTGTGTGTCTGTGTGTGTGACTGTTTTTGTGTCTGTGTGCGTGAATGTTTGTGTGTCTATGTGTGTGACTGTTTTTGTGTCTGTGTGTGTGAGTGTTTGTGTGTCTATGTGTGTGAATGTTTGTGTGTCTATGTGTGTGTGAATGTTTGTGTGTCTATGTGTGTGTGAATGTTTGTGTGTCTATGTGTGTGAATGTTTGTGTGTCTATGTGTGCGTGAATGTTTGTGTGTCTGTGTGCGTGAATGTTTGTGTGTCTGTGTGTGTGACTATTTTTGTGTCTGTGTGCGTGAATGTTTGTGTGTCTGTGTGTGTGACTGTTTTTGTGTCTGTGTGCGTGAATGTTTGTGTGTCTATGTGTGTGAATGTTTGTGTGTCTATGTGTGTGTGAATGTTTGTGTGTCTGTGTGTGTGAATGTTTGTGTCTCTATGAGTGTGTGAATGTTTGTGTGTCTGTGTGTGTGAATGTTTGTGTGTCTGTGTGTGTGACTGTTTGTGTGTCTGTGTGCGTGAATGTTTGTGTGTCTGTGTGTGTGAGTGTTTGTGTGTCTGTGTGTGTGAGTGTTTGTGTGTCTGTGTGTGTGAATGTTTGTGTGTCTGTGTGTGTGAATGTTTGTGTGTCTGTGTGTGTGAGTGTTTGTGTGTCTGAGTGTGTGAGTGTTTGTGTGTCTGTGTGTGTCAGCGTTTGTGTGTCTGTGTGTGTGTGAATGTTTGTGTGTCTGTGTGCGTGAATGTTTGTGTGTCTGTGTGCGTGAATGTTTGTGTGTCTGTGTGCGTGAATGTTTGTGTGTCTGTGTGCGTGAATGTTTGTGTGTCTTTGTGTGTGACTGTTTTTGTGTCTGTGTGCGTGAATGTTTGTGTGTCTATGTGTGTGACTGTTTTTGTGTCTGTGTGTGTGAGTGTTTGTGTGTCTATGTGTGTGAATGTTTGTGTGTCTATGTGTGTGTGAATGTTTGTGTGTCTATGTGTGTGAATGTTTGTGTGTCTATGTGTGTGTGAATGTTTGTGTGTCTGTGTGTGTGAATGTTTGTGTGTCTATGTGTGTGAATGTTTGTGTGTCTATGTGTGCGTGAATGTTTGTGTGTCTGTGTGTGTGAATGTTTGTGTGTCTGTGTGTGTGAATGTTTGTGTGTCTGTGTGTGTGAGTGTTTGTGTGTCTGTGTGTGTGAATGTTTGTGTGTCTGTGTGCGTGAATGTTTGTGTGTCTGTGTGCGTGAATGTTTGTGTGTCTGTGTGCGTGAATGTTTGTGTGTCTGTGTGCGTGAATGTTTGTGTGTCTGTGTGCGTGAATGTTTGTGTGTCTATGTGCGTGAATGTTTGTGTGTCTGTGTGCGTGAATGTTTGTGTGTCTGTGTGCGTGAATGTTTGTGTGTCTGTGTGCGTGAATGTTTGTGTGTCTGTGTGCGTGAATGTTTGTGTGTCTGTGTGTGTCAGCGTTTGTGTGTCTGTGTGTGTGTGAATGTTTGTGTGTCTGTGTGTGTGAATGTTTGTGTGTCTGTGTGCGTGAATGTTTGTGTGTCTGTGTGCGTGAATGTTTGTGTGTCTGTGTGTGTGAATGTTTGTGTGTCTGTGTGTGTGAATGTTTGTGTGTCTGTGTGTGTGAATGTTTGTGTGTCTGTGTGCGTGAATGTTTGTGTGTCTGTGTGTGTGAATGTTTGTGTGTCTGTGTGTGTGACTGTTTGTGTGTCTGTGTGCGTGAATGTTTGTGTGTCTGTGTGCGTGAATGTTTGTGTGTCTGTGTGTGTGAATGTTTGTGTGTCTGTGTGTGTGAATGTTTGTGTGTCTGTGTGTGTGAATGTTTGTGTGTCTGTGTGCGTGAATGTTTGTGTGTCTGTGTGCGTGAATGTTTGTGTGTCTGTGTGCGTGAATGTTTGTGTGTCTGTGTGCGTGAATGTTTGTGTGTCTGTGTGCGTGAATGTTTGTGTGTCTTTGTGTGTGACTGTTTTTGTGTCTGTGTGCGTGAATGTTTGTGTGTCTATGTGTGTGACTGTTTTTGTGTCTGTGTGTGTGAGTGTTTGTGTGTCTATGTGTGTGAATGTTTGTGTGTCTATGTGTGTGTGAATGTTTGTGTGTCTATGTGTGTGAATGTTTGTGTGTCTATGTGTGTGTGAATGTTTGTGTGTCTGTGTGTGTGAATGTTTGTGTGTCTATGTGTGTGAATGTTTGTGTGTCTATGTGTGCGTGAATGTTTGTGTGTCTGTGTGCGTGAATGTTTGTGTGTCTGCGTGTGTGACTGTTTTTGTGTCTGTGTGCGTGAATGTTTGTGTGTCTGTGTGTGTGACTGTTTTTGTGTCTGTGTGCGTGAATGTTTGTGTGTCTATGTGTGTGAATGTTTGTGTGTCTATGTGTGTGTGAATGTTTGTGTGTCTGTGTGTGTGAATGTTTGTGTGTCTGTGTGTGTGACTGTTTGTGTGTCTGTGTGCGTGAATGTTTGTGTGTCTGTGTGCGTGAATGTTTGTGTGTCTGTGTGTGTGAATGTTTGTGTGTCCGTGTGTGTGAATGTTTGTGTGTCTGTGTGTGTGAATGTTTGTGTGTCTGTGTGTGTGAGTGTTTGTGTGTCTGTGTGTGTGAATGTTTGTGTGTCTGTGTGCGTGAATGTTTGTGTGTCTGTGTGCGTGAATGTTTGTGTGTCTGTGTGCGTGAATGTTTGTGTGTCTGTGTGCGTGAATGTTTGTGTGTCTGTGTGCGTGAATGTTTGTGTGTCTGTGTGCGTGAATGTTTGTGTGTCTGTGTGCGTGAATGTTTGTGTGTCTGTGTGCGTGAATGTTTGTGTGTCTGTGTGCGTGAATGTTTGTGTGTCTGTGTGCGTGAATGTTTGTGTGTCTGTGTGCGTGAATGTTTGTGTGTCTGTGTGCGTGAATGTTTGTGTGTCTGTGAATGTTTTTGTGTCTGTGTGCGTGAATGTTTGTGTGTCTGTGTGTGTGAATGTTTGTGTATCTGTGTGTGTGAATGTTTGTGTGTCTGTGTGTGTGACTGTTTGTGTGTCTGTGTGTGTGAATGTTTGTGTGTCTGTGTGTGTGAATGTTTGTGTGTCTGTGTGTGAGAGTGTTTGTGTGTCTGCGTGCGTGAATGTTTGTGTGTCTGTGTTTGTGAATGTTTGTGTGTCTGTGTGCGTGAATGTTTGTGTGTCTGTGTGCGTGAATGTTTGTGTGTCTGTGTGTGTGAATGTTTGTGTGTCTGTGTCCGTGAATGTTTGTGTGTCTGTGTGTGTGAATGTTTGTGTGTCTGTGTGTGTGAATGTTTGTGTGTCTGTGTGTGTGAATGTTTGTATGTCTGTGTGCGTGAATGGTTGTGTGTCTGTGTGTGTGACTGTTTGTGTGTCTGTGTGTGTGAATGTTTGTGTGTCTGTGTGTGTGAATATTTGTGTGTCTGTGTGCGTGAATGTTTGTGTGTCTGTGTGTGTGAATGTTTGTGTGTCTGTGTGTGTGAATGTTTGTGTGTCTGTGTGTGTGAATGTTTGTGTGTCTGTGTGCGTGAATGTTTGTGTGTCTGTGAATGTTTTTGTGTCTGTGTGCGTGAATGTTTGTGTGTCTGTGTGTGTGAATGTTTGTGTGTCTGTGTGTGTGACTGTTTGTGTGTCTGTGTGTGTGAATGTTTGTGTGTCTGTGTGTGTGAATGTTTGTGTGTCTGTGTGTGAGAGTGTTTGTGTGTCTGCGTGCGTGAATGTTTGTGTGTCTGTGTTTGTGAATGTTTGTGTGTCTGTGTGCGTGAATGTTTGTGTGTCTGTGTGCGTGAATGTTTGTGTGTCTGTGTGTGTGAATGTTTGTGTGTCTGTGTCCGTGAATGTTTGTGTGTCTGTGTGTGTGAATGTTTGTGTGTCTGTGTGTGTGAATGTTTGTGTGTCTGTGTGTGTGAATGTTTGTATGTCTGTGTGCGTGAATGGTTGTGTGTCTGTGTGCGTGAATGTTTGTGTGTCTGTGTGCGTGAATGTTTGTGTGTCTGTGTGCGTGAATGTTTGTGTGTCTGTGTGCGTGAATGTTTGTGTGTCTGTGTGCGTGAATGTTTGTGTGTCTGTGTGCGTGAATGTTTGTGTGTCTGTGTGCGTGAATGTTTGTGTGTCTGTGTGCGTGAATGTTTGTGTGTCTGTGTGCGTGAATGTTTGTGTGTCTGTGTGCGTGAATGTTTGTGTGTCTGTGTGCGTGAATGTTTGTGTGTCTGTGTGCGTGAATGTTTGTGTGTCTGTGAATGTTTTTGTGTCTGTGTGCGTGAATGTTTGTGTGTCTGTGTGTGTGAATGTTTGTGTATCTGTGTGTGTGAATGTTTGTGTGTCTGTGTGTGTGACTGTTTGTGTGTCTGTGTGTGTGAATGTTTGTGTGTCTGTGTGTGTGAATGTTTGTTTGTCTGCGTGCGTGAATGTTTGTGTGTCTGTGTTTGTGAATGTTTGTGTGTCTGTGTGCGTGAATGTTTGTGTGTCTGTGTGTGTGAATGTTTGTGTGTCTGTGTGCGTGAATGTTTGTGTGTCTGTGTGTGTGAATGTTTGTGTGTCTGTGTGTGTGAATGTTTGTGTGTCTGTGTGTGTGAATGTTTGTATGTCTGTGTGCGTGAATGGTTGTGTGTCTGTGTGTGTGACTGTTTGTGTGTCTGTGTGTGTGAATGTTTGTGTGTCTGTGTGTGTGAATATTTGTGTGTCTGTGTGCGTGAATGTTTGTGTGTCTGTGTGTGTGAATGTTTGTGTGTCTGTGTGCGTGAATGTTTGTGTGTCTGTGTGTGTGAATGTTTGTGTGTCTGTGTGTGTGAATGTTTGTGTGTCTGTGTGCGTGAATGTTTGTGTGTCTATGTGTGTGAATGTTTGTGTGTGTGTGTGTGAATGTTTGTGTGTCTGTGTGTGTGAATGTTTGTGTGTCTGTGTGCGTGAATGTTTGTGTGTCTGTGTGCGTGAATGGTTGTGTGTCTGTGTGCGTGAATGTTTGTGTGTCTGTGTGCGTGAATGGTTGTGTGTCTGTGTGCGTGAATGGTTGTGTGTATATCGTTGTATATCTTTATCAACACAAACGTTGGACATATTATGGGATGTCTATCGTTCTGCTGACACGATCATCACTTGAAGCTACAAGACTCAGGAGAGTCTGAGGAAGGAGGGATGGAGGGATGGAGGGATGGAGGGATGGAGGGATGGAGGGATGGAGGGATGGAGGGATGGAGGAGAAGAGCAGTGAAGGAGGAGACTCTTCCAACCTGAGCTGTATTGGTAAACTGTCCTCAGCACAGAAATTAGATATTGATCCTTCTCTCTCTTCTCCCTCTCTCCCTCTTTTTCTCTCCCCCTCCCTCTCTCCCTCTCTCCCTCCTCCCTCTCTCCCTCCTCCCTCTCCCCCTCCTCCCTCTCTCCCTCCTCCCTCTCCCCCTCCTCCTTCTCTCCCTCCTCCTTCTCTCCCTCCTCCTCTCTCTCTCTCCTCCGATCCGTCCATGTTTCCTTCACTCGCTCCTTCTTTCCTGCAGAAGAATCGATGTCAGACTCGTGAGCACAAGAGAGTCAACAACAGATGAAGGAAATGTTCCAGAGTCAGCAGAACGTGTCCAACGAAAGACAAACAACGTCCACAAAGACAAACAACGTCCACAAAGACAAACAACGTCCACAAAGACAAACAACGTCCACAAAGACAAACAACGTCCACAAAGACAAACAACGTCCACAGAGACAAACAACGTCCACACAAAGACAAACAACGTCCACAAAGACAAACAACGTCCACAGAGACAAACAACGTCCACACAATGACAAACAACGTCCACACAAAGACAAACAACGTCCACAAAGACAAACAACGTCCACAAAGACAAACAACGTCCACAAAGACAAACAACGTCCACAAAGACAAACAACGTCCACAGAGACAAACAACGTCCACACAAAGACAAACAACGCCCACAAAGACAAACAACGTCCACAAAGACAAACAACGTCCACAGAGACAAACAACGTCCACACAATGACAAACAACGTCCACACAAAGACAAACAACGTCCACAAAGACAAACAACGTCCACAGAGACAAACAACGTCCACACAAAGACAAACAACGTCCACAAAGACAAACAACGTCCACAAAGACAAACAACGTCCACACAAAGACAAACAACGTCCACAAAGACAAACAACGTCCACAAAGACAAACAACGTCCACACAAAGACAAACAACGTCCACAAAGACAAACAACGTCCACAAAGACAAACAACGTCCACACAAAGACAAACAACGTCCACACAAAGACAAACAACGTCCACACAAAGACAAACAACGTCCACAAAGACAAACAACGTCCACACAAAGACGAACAACGTCCACAAAGACAAACAACGTCCACAAAGACAAACAACGTCCACACAAAGACAAACAACGTCCACACAAAGACAAACAACGTCCACAGAGACAAACAACGTCCACACAAAGACAAACAACGTCCACACAAAGACAAACAACGTCCACAAAGGCAAACAACGTCCACACAAAGACAAACAACGTCCACACAAAGACAAACAACGTCCACACAAAGACAAACAACGTCCACAAAGACAAACAACGTCCACAAAGACAAACAACGTCCACACAAAGACAAACAACGTACACAAAGACAAACAACATCCACACAAAGACAAACAACGTCCACAAAGACAAACAACGTCCACAAAGACAAACAACGTCCACACAAAGACAAACAACGTCCACAAAGACAAACAACGTCCACACAAAGACAAACAACGTCCACAAAGACAAACAACGTCCACACAAAGACAAACAACGTCCACACAAAGACAAACAACGTCCACACAAAGACAAACAACGTCCACAGAGACAAACAACGTCCACACAAAGACAAACAACGTCCACACAAAGACAAACAACGTCCACAGAGACAAACAACGTCCACAAAGACAAACAACGTCCACAGAGACAAACAACGTCCACACAAAGACAAACAACGTCCACAAAGACAAACAACGTCCACAAAGACAAACAACGTCCACAAAGACAAACAACGTCCACAGAGACAAACAACGTCCACAGAGACAAACAACGTCCACACAAAGACAAACAACGTCCACAGAGACAAACAACGTCCACACAAAGACAAACAACGTCCACACAAAGACAAACAATGTCCACAAAGACAAACAACGTCCACAGAGACAAACAACGTCCACAGAGACAAACAACGTTCACACAAAGACAAACAACGTCCACAAAGACAAACAACGTCCACAGAGACAAACAACGTCCACAGAGACAAACAACGTTCACACAAAGACAAACAACGTCCACAAAGACAAACAACGTCCACAGAGACAAACAACGTCCACAGAGACAAACAACGTCCACACAAAGACAAACAACGTCCACACAAAGACAAACAACGTCCACAGAGACAAACAACGTCCACAGAGACAAACAACGTCCACACAAAGACAAACAACGTCCACAGAGACAAACAACGTCCACACAAAGACAAACAACGTCCACACAAAGACAAACAACGTCCACACAAAGACAAACAACGTCCACACAAAGACAAACAACGTCCACAAAGACAAACAACGTCCACAAAGACAAACAACGTCCACACAAAGACAAACAACGTCCACACAAAGACAAACAACGTCCACAAAGACAAACAACGTCCACAAAGACAAACAACGTCCACACAAAGACAAACAACGTCCACAAAGACAAACAACGTCCACACAAAGACAAACAACGTCCACACAAAGACAAACAACGTCCACAAAGACAAACAACGTCCACAAAGACAAACAACGTCCACACAAAGACAAACAACGTCCACAGAGACAAACAACGTCCACACAAAGACAAACAACGTCCACACAAAGACAAACAACGTCCACAAAGGCAAACAACGTCCACAAAGACAAACAACGTCCACAAAGACAAACAACGTCCACACAAAGACAAACAACGTCCACACAAAGACAAACAACGTCCACAAAGACAAACAACGTCCACAAAGACAAACAACGTCCACACAAAGACAAACAACGTCCACAGAGACAAACAACGTCCACACAAAGACAAACAACGTCCACACAAAGACAAACAACGTCCACAGAGACAAACAACGTCCACACAAAGACAAACAACGTCCACACAAAGACAAACAACGTCCACAAAGGCAAACAACGTCCACACAAAGACAAACAACGTCCACAAAGACAAACAACGTCCACACAAAGACAAACAACGTCCACAAAGACAAACAACGTCCACAGAGACAAACAACGTCCGCAGAGACAAACAACGTCCACACAAAGACAAACAACGTCCACACAAAGACAAACAACGTCCACAGAGACAAACAACGTCCACACAAAGACAAACAACGTCCACACAAAGACAAACAACGTCCACAAAGGCAAACAACGTCCACACAAAGACAAACAACGTCCACAAAGACAAACAACGTCCACACAAAGACAAACAACGTCCACAAAGACAAACAACGTCCACAGAGACAAACAACGTCCGCAGAGACAAACAACGTCCACACAAAGACAAACAACGCCCACAAAGACAAACAACGTCCACAAAGACAAACAACGTCCACAGAGACAAACAACGTCCACACAATGACAAACAACGTCCACACAAAGACAAACAACGTCCACAAAGACAAACAACGTCCACAGAGACAAACAACGTCCACACAAAGACAAACAACGTCCACAAAGACAAACAACGTCCACAAAGACAAACAACGTCCACACAAAGACAAACAACGTCCACAAAGACAAACAACGTCCACAAAGACAAACAACGTCCACACAAAGACAAACAACGTCCACAAAGACAAACAACGTCCACAAAGACAAACAACGTCCACACAAAGACAAACAACGTCCACACAAAGACAAACAACGTCCACACAAAGACAAACAACGTCCACAAAGACAAACAACGCCCACACAAAGACAAACAACGTCCACAGAGACAAACAACGTCCACAGAGACAAACAACGTCCACACAAAGACAAACAATGTTCTTCATGTTCATCATGTTCTTCATGTTCATCATGTTCATCATGTTCTTCATGTTCATCATGTTCATCATGTTATTCATGTTCTTCATGTTCTTCATGTTCATCATCTTCATCATGTTCATCATATTCATCATGTTCATCATGACTTTATATTCATCATGTTCTTCATGTTCATCATATTCATCATGTTCATCATGACTTCATATTCATCATGTTCATCATGTTCTTCATGTTCTTCATGTTCTTCATATTCATCATATTCATCATGTTCATCATGACTTCATATTCATCATGTTCAACATGTTCATCATGACTTCATATTCATCATGTTCATCATGTTCTTCATGTTCTTCATGTTCATCATATTCATCATGTTCATCATGACTTCATATTCATCATGTTCATCATGACTTCATATTCATCATGTTCATCATGTTCATCATGTTCATCATGATCATCATGTTCATCATGTTCATAATGTTCACCATATTCATCATTTTCATCATGTTTATCATGATCATCATGTTCTTCATGTTCATCATATTCATCATGTTCATCATGACTTCATATTCATCATGTTCATCATGACTTCATATTCATCATGTTCATCATGTTCATCATGATCATCATGTTCTTCATGTTCATCATGTTCATCATGTTCATCATGTTCATCATGTTCTTCATGTTCATCATGTTCTTCATGTTCATCATGTTCATCATGTTCATCATGTTCTTCATGTTCTTCATGTTCTTCATGTTCTTCATCTTCATCATGTTAATCATGACTTCATGTTCTTCATGAACATCACGATCATAAGGTAAGGTAAGGTAAGGTAAGGTAAGGTAAGGTAAGGTAAAACTTTATTGATCCCTCAGGTCTCCTTCGGGAAATTGTTTTTTACCAATGGCCAGCAATTTTTCATAAACAATAAAAAATAATACATAAAAAATAAAAATAATAAGAAGAACATAAAGAGGAAGAACAAGATGACACAATCTAAGTCTAAAGATAAAGACAGAGAACATAGATCAAAGAAAAACAACAAAGACAAAGGATACAAAGACTAACATGGAACAGAACATCCAGACACTCTCACTGCACTCCTGCCCCCGAACTCACAATTGTATAATTTAATAGCCCGAGGGATGAATGATAATCATGATCATCATGATCATCATGTTCTTCATGTTCATCATGTTCATCATGTTCATCATGTTCATCATGTATATCATGTTCATCATGTTCATCATGTTCATCATGTTCATCATGTTCATCATGTTCATCATGTATATCATGTTCATCATGTTCATCATGTTCTTCATGTTCATCATGTTCATCATGTTCATCATGTATATCATGTTCATCATGTTCATCATGTTCTTCATGTTCATCATGTTCTTCATGTTCCTCATGTCTATCATGTTCATCATGTTCATCATGTTCATCATGTTCATCATGATCATCATGTCTATCATGTCTATCATGTTCATCATGTTCATCATGTTCTTCATGTTCATCATGTTCATCATGTTCATCATGATCATCATGTCTATCATGTCTATCATGTCTATCATGTTCATCATGTTCATCATGTTCATCATGTCTATCATGTTCATCATGTTCATCATGTTCATCATGTTCATCATGTCTATCATGTCTATCATGTTCATCATGTTCATCATGTTCATCATGTTCATCATGATCATCATGTCTATCATGTTCATCATGATCATCATGATCATCATGTCTATCATGTCTATCATGTCTATCATGTCTATCATGTTCATCATGTTCATCATGTTCATCATGTCTATCATGTTCATCATGTTCATCATGTTCATCATGTCTATCATGTCTATCATGTTCATCATGTTCATCATGTTCATCATGTTCATCATGTCTATCATGTTCATCATGTTCATCATGTTCATCATGTCTATCATGTTCATCATGTTCATCATGTTCATCATGTTCACGACACTAACCATCAATAATGTTAATGTTTTATTAATAATAATGACTCAAACTGTTCCATCATATGTTGAACAAACATCATGAACTTCAGCTTCTGCTCACGAATCAAAGCGAATCTTCTCAACATTTAAAAATACATCGAGAACATCAGCGAAACAAAGTGAGACAAGAATGTTTGAAGCTCTTTGATGAAATGAGCAGAAATAGACGCGTCTGACAAATGTTGGTGTAGAGAAATAACAAGCTCCTCTTCCCTCCTCCTCCTCCTCCTCCTCCTCCTCCTCCTCCTCCTCCTCCTCCTCCTCCTTCTCCTCCTCCTACTCCTCCTCCTCCTCCTCCTTCTCCTCCTCCTCCTCCTCCTCCTCCTCCTCCCTCCTCCTCCCTCCTCCTCCTCCTCTTCCCTCCTCCTCCTCCTCCTCCTCCCTCCTCCTCCCTCCGCCCTCCTCCTCCTCCTCTTCCCTCCTCCTCCTCCTCCTCCTCATCTTCCCTCCTCCTCGTCCTCCCTCCTCCTCCCTCCTCACTCCTTCCTCCTCCTTCCTCCTCCCTCCAGCTCACCTTCAACTCATCACCTCATCTATTTTCTCCTCTGTTGCCAGGCAACCGTGAGGAGTCAGGAGACAAGAACCACAGACTCTCAGATGTTTCTCCAGGAGACGAACATGTTGAAGACCTGATCACGTGACTTGACTAGAGGTCAGAGGTCAAACCAGAACTATAGGAACTAATCATCGACTACGAAACTATTAGAGATCGATAGATAGATATATAGACAAATAGATATATAGATAAATAGATATATAGATAAATAGATATATAGATAAATAGATATATAGATAAATAGATATATAGATAAATAGATATATAGATAAATAGATATATAGATAAATAGATATATAGATAAATAGATATATAGATAAATAGATATATAGACAAATAGATATATAGATAAATAGATATATAGATAAATAGATATATAGATAAATAGATGTATAGACAAATAGATATATAGATAAATAGATATATAGATGAATAGATATATAGATGAATAGATATATAGATGAATAGATATATAGATGAATAGATATATAGATAAATAGATATATAGATGAATAGATATATAGATGAATAGATATATAGATGAATAGATATATAGATGAATAGATATATAGATAAATAGATATATAAATAAATAGATGTATAGATAAATAGATATATAGATAAATAGATATATAGATAAATAGATATATAAATAAATAGATGTATAGATAAATAGATATATAGATAAATAGATATATAGATAAATAGATATATAGACAAATAGATATATAGACAAATAGATATATAGACAAATAGATATATAGATAAATAGATATATAGATAAATAGATATATAGATAAATAGATATATAGACAAATAGATATATAGATGAATAGATATATAGATAAATAGATATATAGATGAATAGATATATAGATGAATAGATATATAGACAAATAGATATATAGATAAATAGATATATAGATAAATAGATATATAGATGAATAGATATATAGATGAATAGATATATAGATGAATAGATATATAGATGAATAGATATATAGATGAATAGATATATAGATGAATAGATATATAGACAAATAGATATATAGATAAATAGATATATAGATAAATAGATATATAGACAAATAGATATATAGATAAATAGATATATAGATGAATAGATATATAGATAAATAGATATATAGATAAATAGATATATAGACAAATAGATATATAGACACATAGATATATAGATAAATAGATATATAGATAAATAGATATATAGATAAATAGATATATAGATAAATAGATATATAGACAAATAGATATATAGATAAATAGATATATAGATGAATAGATATATAGACAAATAGATATATAGATAAATAGATATATAGATAAATAGATATATAGATAAATAGATATATAGATAAATAGATATATAGATGAATAGATATATAGATAAATAGATATATAGATAAATAGATATATAGACAAATAGATATATAGACAAATAGATATATAGACAAATAGATATATAGATAAATAGATATATAGATAAATAGATATATAGATAAATAGATATATAGATAAATAGATATATAGACAAATAGATATATAGATGAATAGATATATAGACAAATAGATTATAGATAAATAGATATATAGATAAATAGATATATAGATAAATAGATATATAGATAAATAGATATATAGATGAATAGATATATAGACAAATAGATATATAGATAAATAGATATATAGATAAATAGATATATAGACAAATAGATATATAGATAAATAGATGTATAGACAAATAGATATATAGATAAATAGATGTATAGACAAATAGATATATAGATAAATAGATATATAGACAAATAGATATATAGATAAATAGATATATAGATAAATAGATATATAGATAAATAGATATATAGATAAATAGATATATAGATAAATAGATGTATAGACAAATAGATATATAGATAAATAGATATATAGACAAATAGATATATAGATAAATAGATATATAGATAAATAGATATATAGATAAATAGATATATAGACAAATAGATATATAGATAAATAGATATATAGACAAATAGATATATAGACAAATAGATATATATATATAAATAGATATATAGACAAATAGATATATAGATAAATAGATATATAGATAAATAGATATATAGACAAATAGATATATAGATAAATAGATATATAGATAAATAGATATATAGATGAATAGATATATAGATAAATAGATATATAAATAAATAGATGTATAGATAAATAGATAGATATATAGATAAATAGATATATAGATAAATAGATATATAGATAAATAAATAGATATATAGATAAATAGATAAATAGATATATAGATAAATAGATAGATATATAGATAAATAGATATATAAATAAATAGATGTATAGATAAATAGATATATAGATATATAGATAAATAGATATATAGATAAATAGATATATAGATGAATAGATATATAGATGAATAGATATATAGATAAATAGATATATAGATAAATAGATATATAGATAAATAGATATATAGATAAATAGATATATAGATGAATATATATATAGATAAATAGATATATATATATAGATAAATATATATATAGATAAATAAATAGATATATAGATAAATAAATAGATATATAGATTAATAGATATATAGATAAATAGATAGATATATAGATAAATAGATATATAGATAAATAGATGTATAGATAAATAAATAGATATATAGATAAATTGTTTAAATTGTTTAAATAAGTTTGAATTTTATATTTATATATATATATTTAATGAAATAAAATAATATATAATTAAATAAAATAATAAAATACATTTCAACCATAACTTCTAAGATTGAACATTTAATAAATAAATAAATCTTCAAACATGTGTTTTCACAGAAATACATGTTTGTTTTAGGGGAGGTCAAAGGTCGAGTCCATCAGTTCAAGGTTAAGAGTTTGAAAATATTTAGCTCAGTTCAGCTTCAGTTTAGCTTCAGTTTAGCATCAGTTTAGGTTTAGTTTAGTTTCAGTTTAGCTTCAGTTCAGCTTCAGTTCAGCTTTAGTTTAGTTTCAGTTTAGCTTCAGTTCAGCTTTAGTTTAGCTTCAGTTTAGCTTCAGTTTAGCTTCAGTTTAGCTTCAGTTTAGCTTCAGGTTAGCATCAGTTTAGCTTTAGTTTAGTTTCAGTTTATCATCAGTTTAGCTTTAGTTTAGTTTCAGTTTAACGTGAGTTTAGTTTCAGTTTAACGTGAGTTTAGTTTCAGTTTAGTTTCAGTTTAGCTTCAGTTTAGCTTGAGTTTATTTTCAGTTTAGTTTCAGTTTAGATTCAGTTCAGCTTCACTTTAGCTTCAGTTTAGCTTTAGTTTAGTTTCAGTTTAGCATCAGTTTAGCTTTAGTTTAGTTTTAGTTTAGCATCAGTTTAGCTTCAGTTTAGCTTCAGTTTAGCTTTAGTTTAGTTTTAGTTTAGCTTTAGTTTAGCTTTAGTTTAGATTCAGTTTAGCATTAGTTTAGCTTTAGTTTTGTTTCAGTTTAGCATCAGTTTAGCTTTAGTTTGGCTTCAGTTTAGCATCAGTTTATCTTCAGTTTAGCTTCAGTTTATCTCCAGTTTAGCATCCGTTTAGCTTTAGTTTAGTTTCAGTTTAGCTTCAGTTTAGCTTCAGTTTAGTTTCAGTTTAGCATCAGTTTAGCTTTAGTTTAGTTTCAGTTTAGCATCAGTTCAGCCTCAGTTTACTTTTAGTTTAGCTTCAGTTTAGCATCAGTTTAGCTTTAGTTTAGTTTCAGTTTAGTTTCAGTTTAGTTTCAGTTTAGTTTCAGTTTAGCATCAGTTTAGTTTCAGTTTACCATCAGTTTAGCTTCAGTTAAGCTTCAGTTTAGTTTCAGTTTAGCTTCAGTTTAGCTTCAGTTTAGCTTCAGTTTAGTTTCAGTTTAGTTTCAGTTTAGCTTCAGTTTAGCTTCAGTTTAGCTTCAGTTTAGCTTCAGTTTAGTTTCAGTTTAGCTTCAGTTTAGCTTCAGTTTGGTTTCAGTTTAGTTTCAGTTTAGTTTTAGTTTAGTTTTAGTTTAGCTTCAGTTTAGCTTTAGTTTAGCTTTAGTTTAGCTTTAATTTAGCTTTAGTTTAGCTTTAGTTTAGCTTCCGTTTAGCTTCAGTTTATCTTTAGTTTTGTTTCAGTTTAGCATCAGTTTAGCTTTAGTTTAGCTTCAGTTTAGCTTCAGTTTATCTTCAGTTTAGCTTCAGTTTATCTCCAGTTTAGCATCAGTTTAGCTTTAGTTTAGTTTCAGTTTACCATCAGTTTAGCTTCAGTTTAGTTTCAGTTTAGCTTCAGTTTACTTTTAGTTTAGTTTCAGTTTAGCTTCAGTTTAGCTTCAGTTTAGCTTCAGTTTAGTTTCAGTTTAGCTTTAGTTTAGTTTCAGTTTAGCATCAGTTTAGCTTCAGTTTACTTTTAGTTTAGATTCAGTTTAGCATCAGTTTAGTTTCAGTTTAGTTTCAGTTTAGTTTCAGTTTAGTTTCAGTTTAGCGTCAGTTTAGTTTCAGTTTACCATCAGTTTAGCTTCAGTTTAGTTTCAGTTTAGCTTCAGTTTAGCTTCAGTTTAGCTTCAGTTTAGTTTCAGTTTAGTTTCAGTTTAGCTTCAGTTTAGCTTCAGTTTAGCTTCAGTTTAGTTTCAGTTTAGCTTCAGTTTAGCTTCAGTTTAGCTTCAGTTTAGTTTCAGTTTAGCTTCAGTTTAGTTTTAGTTTAGCTTCAGTTTATCTCCAGTTTAGCATCAGTTTAGCTTTAGTTTAGTTTCAGTTTAGCATCAGTTTAGCTTTAGTTTAGTTTCAGTTTAGCATCAGTTTAGCTTCATTGTAGTTTTAGTTTAGCTTCAGTTTACTTTTAGTTTAGTTTCAGTTTAGGTTCAGTTTAGCATCAGTTTAGCTTCAGTTTAGTTTCAGTTTAGCTTCAGTTTAGCATCAGTTTAGCTTTAGTTTAGTTTCAGTTTAGTTTCAGTTTAGTTTCAGTTTAGCATCAGTTTAGTTTCAGTTTACCATCAGTTTAGCTTCAGTTAAGCTTCAGTTTAGTTTCAGTTTAGCTTCAGTTTAGCTTCAGTTTAGCTTCAGTTTAGTTTAAGTTTAGTTTCAGTTTAGCTTCAGTTTAGCTTCAGTTTAGCTTCAGTTTAGCTTCAGTTTAGCTTCAGTTTAGTTTCAGTTTAGCTTCAGTTTAGTTTTAGTTTAGTTTTAGTTTAGCTTTAGTTTAGCTTTAGTTTAGCTTCCGTTTAGCTTCAGTTTAGCATCAGTTTAGCTTTAGTTTAGATTCAGTTTAGCATCAGTTTAGCTTTAGTTTAGCTTCAGTTTATCTTCAGTTTATCTTCAGTTTAGCTTCAGTTTATCTCCAGTTTAGCATCAGTTTAGCTTTAGTTTAGTTTCAGTTTAGCATCAGTTTAGCTTCAGTTTAGTTTTAGTTTAGCTTCAGTTTACTTTCAGTTTACTTTCAGTTTAGCTTCAGTTTAGCTTCAGTTTAGTTTCAGTTTAGCTTTAGTTTAGTTTCAGTTTAGCATCAGTTTAGCTTCAGTTTACTTTTAGTTTAGATTCAGTTTAGCATCAGTTTAGCTTTAGTTTAGTTTCAGTTTAGTTTCAGTTTAGTTTCAGTTTAGCGTCAGTTTAGTTTCAGTTTACCATCAGTTTAGCTTCAGTTTAGCTTCAGTTTAGTTTCAGTTTAGCTTCAGTTTAGCTTCAGTTTAGTTTCAGTTTAGTTTCAGTTTAGTTTCAGTTTAGCTTCAGTTTAGCTTCAGTTTAGCTTCAGTTTAGTTTCAGTTTAGCTTCAGTTTAGCTTCAGTTTAGCTTCAGTTTAGCATCAGTTTAGGTTTAGTTTTGTTTCAGTTTAGCATCAGTTTAGTTTCAGTTTAGCTTCAGTTTAGCTTCAGTTAATCTTCAGTTTAGCTTCAGTTTATCTCCAGTTTAGCATCAGTTTAGCTTCAGTTTAGTTTTAGTTTAGCTTCAGTTTACTTTTAGTTTAGTTTCAGTTTAGTTTTAGTTTAGCTTCAGTTTACTTTTAGTTTAGTTTCAGTTTAGCTGCAGTTTAGCTTCAGTTTAGCTTCAGTTTAGTTTCAGTTTAGCATCAGTTTAGCTTTAGTTTAGTTTCAGTTTAGCATCAGTTTAGCTTCA
>NC_141822.1:1155258-1157758 GCF_982586985.1 Callionymus lyra | reverse complement strand
TTTCATATTTCTTGGCAGCAAAGTGGAAGAAACTTCCCCGGGATGGAGGGAGGAGGAGGAGGAGGGGATGAGAGGAGGAGGAGGGGATGAGAGGAGGAGGAGGGGATGAGAGGAGGAGGAGGGGGGAAGGGGGGAGCTAAAGGTTACATTTGCACATTGTGCCTGTGAAGGAGCGGCGCAGACGAGGAGGAGGAGAAGCAAGAGGAGGAAAAGGAGGAGGAAGTGGATGAGGGAGGAGGAGGAGGAGGAGGGTGAGCGGAGAAGCGGAGGAGGAGGAGGAGGAGGAGCAGGAAGAGGAGGAGGAGCAGGAAGAGGAGAAGGAGGAGGAAGAGGAGGAGGAAGAGGAAGAGGAAGGAGGAGGAGGAGGAGGAGGAGGAGGAGGAGGAGGAGGAGGAGGAGCAGGAAGAGGAGTGAGTAGGAGGAGGAGAAGCAGGAGGAGGAGGAAGAGGAGGAAGGAGGAACAGGAGGGTGAGGAGGAGGATGAGAAGGAGGATCAGGAGGAGGAAGGAGGAGGAGGAGGAGGAAGAGGAGAAGTGAGTAGGAGGAGGAGGAGGAGCAGGAAGAGGAGGAGGATGAAAAGGAGGAAGGAGGAACAGGAGGGTGAGGAGGAGGATGAGAAGGAGGATCAGGAGGAGGAAGGAGGAGGTGGAGGAGGAGGAAGGAGGAAGGAGGAAGGAGGAAGGAGGAAGGAGGAAGGAGGATGAGGATAAGGATGAGGATGAGAAGGAGGAGGGAGCAGTGGAGGAGGAGGAGGAAGAGGAGGAGTGAGTAGGAGGAGGAGGAGGGGGAGGAGGGGGAGGAGGTGGAGGAAGGAGGTGGAGGAGGAGGAGGAGGAGGAAGAGGAGGAAGAGGAGAAGGAGGAGGAGGAGGGGGAGGAGGTGGATGAGAAGCAAGAGGAGGAAAAGGAGGAGGAAGTGGAGGAGGGAGGAGGAGGAGGAGGAGGGTGAGCGGAGAAGAGGAGGAGGAGGAGGAGGAGCAGGAAGAGGAGGAGGGGCAGGAAGAGGAGAAGGAGGAGGAAAGAGGAGGAGAAGGAGGAAGAGGAAGAGGAAGAGGAGGAGGAGGAGGAGCAGGAAGAGGAGGAGGAGGAGGAGTGAGTAGGAGGAGGAGAAGCAGGAGGAGGAGGAAGAGGAGGAAGGAGGAACAGGAGGGTGAGGAGGAGGATGAGAAGGAGGATCAGGAGAAGGAAGGAGGAGGTGGAGGAGGAGAAAGGAGGATGAGGATGAGAAGGAGGAGGGAGCAGTGGAGGAGGAGGAGGAAGAGGAGGAGTGAGTAGGAGGAGGAGGAGGGGGAGGAGGGGGAGGAGGTGGAGGAAGGAGGTGGAGGAGGAGGAGGAAGAGGAGGAAGATGAGGAGGAGGAGGGGGGGAGGAGGTGGATGAGAAGCAAGAGGAGGAAAAGGAGGAGGAAGTGGAGGAGGGAGGAGGAGGAGGAGGAGGGTGAGCGGAGAAGAGGAGGAGGAGGAGGAGGAGCAGGAAGAGGAGGAGGATGAAAAGGAGGAGGGAGGAGGAGGAGGAGGAGGAGGAGGAGGAAGAGGAGGAAGATGAGGAGGAGGAGGAGGGGGAGGAGGAGGTGGATGAGAAGGAGGAGGGGAAAGGAGGAGAAAGGAGGCTCAGCTAAACACTGCTTGTAAAAGCCTCCGGGGACGTTGATCTGCAGCAGGATCGAGTTTCATCGTCACAAAGAAAAGTGTCTTTTGTGTCTGGAATGTTGAACAAACACACACCGTCCTCATGTGTGTTCATCACATCTACACACTAGTGTTGTGTAGATGTGATGAACAAACACACACCGTCCTCATGTGTGTTCATCACATCTACACACTAGTGTTGTGTAGATGTGATGAACAAACACACACCGTCCTCATGTGTGTTCATCACATCTACACAACACTGGTGTGTAGATGTGATGAACAAACACACACCGTCCTCATGTGTGTTCATCACATCTACACAACACTGGTGTGTAGATGTGATGAACAAACACACACCGTCCTCATGTGTGTTCATCACATCTACACACTAGTGTTGTGTAGATGTGATGAACAAACACACACCGTCCTCATGTGTGTTCATCACATCTACACAACACTGGTGTGTAGATGTGATGAACAAACACACACCGTCCTCATGTGTGTTCATCACATCTACACAACACTGGTATGTAGATGTGATGAACAAACACACACCGTCCTCATGTGTGTTCATCACATCTACACAACACTAGTGTGTAGATGTGATGAACACACACCGTCCTCAATGTGTGTTCATCACATCTACACAACACTGGTGTGTAGATGTGTTGAACAAACACACACCGTCCTCATGTGTGTTCATCACATCTACACAACACTGGTGTGTAGATGTGATGAACAAACACACACCGTCCTCATGTGTGTTCATCACATCTACACACTAGTGTTGTGTAGATGTGATGAACAAACACACACCGTCCTCATGTGTGTTCATCACATCTACACAACACTGGTGTGTAGATGTGATGAAC
>NC_141822.1:1142758-1147758 GCF_982586985.1 Callionymus lyra | reverse complement strand
CAGTGATTAAACAAGTTAAAAAAAACAGTGATTAAACAAGTGATTAAACCAGTTAAAAAACAGTTATTAAACCAGTGATTAAACCAGTTAAAAAAACAGTAATTAAACCAGTGATTAAACCAGTGATTAAACCAGTGATTAAACCAGTTAAAAAACAGTTGTTAAACCAGTTATAAAACCAGTGATTAAAACAGTTAAAAAAAACAGTCATTAAACCAGTGATTAAACCAGTTAAAAAAACAGTGATTAAACCAGTGATTAAACAAGTTAAAAAAAACAGTGATTAAACAAGTGATTATACCAGTTAAAGAAAACAGGTATTAAACAAGTGATTAAACCAGTTAAAAAAAACAGTGATTAAACCAGTGATTAAACAAGTTAAAAAAAACAGTGATTAAACAAGTGATTAAACCAGTTAAAAAACAGTTATTAAACCAGTGATTAAACCAGTTAAAAAAACAGTAATTAAACCAGTGATTAAACCAGTGATTAAACCAGTGATTAAACCAGTTAAAAAACGGTTGTTAAACCAGTTATAAAACCAGTGATTAAAACAGTTAAAAAAAACAGTCATTAAACCAGTGATTAAACCAGTTAAAAAAAACAGTGATTAAACCAGTGATTAAACAAGTTAAAAAAAACAGTGATTAAACCAGTGATTATACCAGTTAAAGAAAACAGGTATTAAACAAGTGATTAAACCAGTTAAAAAACAGTTATTAAACCAGTGATTAAACCAGTTAAAAAAACAGTAATTAAACAAGTGATTAAACCAGTGATTAAACCAGTTAAAAAAAAGTTGTTAAACCAGTGATTAAAACAGTTAAAAAAAACAGTCATTAAACCAGTGATTAAACCAGTTAAAAAAACAGTGATTAAACAAGTTAAAAAAAAAACAGTGATTAAACCAGTGATTATACCAGTTAAAGAAAACAGGTATTAAACAAGTGATTAAACCAGTTAAAAAACAGTTATTAAACCAGTGATTAAACCAGTTTAAAAAAACAGTTATTAAACCAGTGATTAAAACCAGTGATTAAAACAGTGATTAAACCAGTGATTATACCAGTTAAAGAAAACAGGTATTAAACAAGTGATTAAACCAGTTAAAAACCAGTTATTAAACCAGTGATTAAAACCAGTGATTAAAACAGCTAAAAAAACAGTGATTAAACCAGTGATTAAACCAGTTTAAAAAAAAAAACAGTTATTAAACCAGTGATTAAAACAGTTAAAAAAAACAGTTATTAAACCAGTGATTAAACCAGTGATTAAACCAGTGATTAAACCAGTGATCAAACCAGTGATTAAACCAGTGATTAAACCAGTGATTAAACCAGTGATTAAACCAGTGATTAAACCAGTTAAAAACAGTTATTAAACCAGTGATTAAACCAGTTTAAAAAAAACAGTTATAAAACCAGTGATTAAAACAGTTAAAAAACAGTGATTAAACCAGTGATTAAACCAGTGATTAAACCAGTGATTAAACCAGTTAAAAAATAGTTATTAAACCAGTGATTACACCAGTGATTAAACCAGTTAAAAAAACAGTGATTAAACAAGTTAATAAACCATGATTAAACCAGTTGAAAACGGTTATTAAACCAGTGATTAAACCAGTGCTAAACCAGTGATTAAACCAGTTAAAAACCAGTGATTAAACCAGTTAAACCAGTGATTAAACCAGTAATTAAACCAGTGATTAAACCAGTGATTACCCAGTGATTAAACCAGTGATTAAACCAGTTAAAAAAACAGTGATTGAACCAGTGATTAAACCAGTTTAAAAAAAAAACAGTTATTAAACCAGTTAAAAAAACAGTGATTAAACCAGTTTAAAAAAAACAGTTATTAAACCAGTTATAAAACCAGTGATTAAACCAGTTAAAAAAACAGTGATTAAACCAGTTTTAAAAAAAAGTTATTAAACTAGTTATAAAACCAGTGATTAAAACAGTTAAAAAAAACAGTTGTTAAACCAGTGATTAAACCAGTGATTAAACCTGTTAAAAAAAAACAGTAATTAAACCAGTGATTAAACCAGTGATTAAACCAGTGATTAAACCAGTGATTAAACCAGTGATTAAACCAGTGATTAAACCTGTTAAAAAACAGTAATTAAACCAGTGATTAAACCAGTGATTAAACCAGTGATCAAACCAGTGATTAAACCAGTGATTAAACCTGTTAAAAAACAGTTATTAAACCAGTGATTATACCAGTGATTAAACCAGTGATTAAACCAGTGATTAAACCAGTGATTAAACCTGTTAAAAAACAGTAATTAAACCAGTGATTAAACCAGTGATTAAACCAGTGATCAAACAAGTTAAAAAAAACAGTGATTAAACAAGTGATTAAACCAGTTAAAAAACAGTTATTAAACCAGTGATTAAACCAGTTAAAAAAACAGTAATTAAACCAGTGATTAAACCAGTGATTAAACCAGTTAAAAAACGGTTGTTAAACCAGTTATAAAACCAGTGATTAAAACAGTTAAAAAAAACAGTCATTAAACCAGTGATTAAACCAGTTAAAAAAACAGTGATTAAACCAGTGATTATACCAGTTAAAGAAAACAGGTATTAAACAAGTGATTAAACCAGTTAAAAAACAGTTATTAAACCAGTGATTAAACCAGTTAAAAAATAGTTATTAAACCAGTGATTACACCAGTGATTAAACCAGTTAAAAAAACAGTGATTAAACAAGTTAATAAACCATGATTAAACCAGTTGAAAACGGTTATTAAACCAGTGATTAAACCAGTGCTAAACCAGTGATTAAACCAGTTAAAAACCAGTGATTAAACCAGTTAAACCAGTGATTAAACCAGTAATTAAACCAGTGATTAAACCAGTGATTACCCAGTGATTAAACCAGTGATTAAACCAGTGATTAAACCAGTTAAAAAAAACAGTGATTGAACCAGTGATTAAACCAGTTTAAAAAAAAAAAACAGTTATTAAACCAGTTAAAAAAACAGTGATTAAACCAGTTTAAAAAAAACAGTTATTAAACCAGTTATAAAACCAGTGATTAAACCAGTTAAAAAAACAGTGATTAAACCAGTTTTAAAAAAAAGTTATTAAACTAGTTATAAAACCAGTGATTAAAACAGTTAAAAAAAACAGTTGTTAAACCAGTGATTAAACCAGTGATTAAACCTGTTAAAAAAAACAGTAATTAAACCAGTGATTAAACCAGTGATTAAACCAGTGATTAAACCAGTGATTAAACCAGTGATTAAACCTGTTAAAAAACAGTAATTAAACCAGTGATTAAACCAGTGATCAAACCAGTGATTAAACCAGTGATTAAACCAGTGATTAAACCTGTTAAAAAACAGTTATTAAACCAGTGATTATACCAGTGATTAAACCAGTGATTAAACCAGTGATTAAACCAGTGATTAAACCAGTGATTAAACCAGTGATTAAACCAGTGATTAAACCTGTTAAAAAACAGTAATTAAACCAGTGATTAAACCAGTGATTAAACCAGTGATCAAACAAGTTAAAAAAAACAGTGATTAAACAAGTGATTAAACCAGTTAAAAAACAGTTATTAAACCAGTGATTAAACCAGTTAAAAAAACAGTAATTAAACCAGTGATTAAACCAGTGATTAAACCAGTGATTAAACCAGTTAAAAAACGGTTGTTAAACCAGTTATAAAACCAGTGATTAAAACAGTTAAAAAAAACAGTCATTAAACCAGTGATTAAACCAGTTAAAAAAACAGTGATTAAACCAGTGATTAAACAAGTTAAAAAAAACAGTGATTAAACCAGTGATTATACCAGTTAAAGAAAACAGGTATTAAACAAGTGATTAAACCAGTTAAAAAACAGTTATTAAACCAGTGATTAAACCAGTTAAAAAAACAGTAATTAAACAAGTGATTAAACCAGTGATTAAACCAGTTAAAAAAAAGTTGTTAAACCAGTGATTAAAACAGTTAAAAAAAACAGTCATTAAACCAGTGATTAAACCAGTTAAAAAAACAGTGATTAAACCAGTGATTAAAACCAGTGATTAAAACAGTGATTAAACCAGTGATTATACCAGTTAAAGAAAACAGGTATTAAACAAGTGATTAAACCAGTTAAAAACCAGTTATTAAACCAGTGATTAAAACCAGTGATTAAAACAGCTAAAAAAACAGTGATTAAACCAGTGATTAAACCAGTTTAAAAAAAAAAAACAGTTATTAAACCAGTGATTAAAACAGTTAAAAAAACAGTTATTAAACCAGTGATTAAACCAGTGATTAAACCAGTGATTAAACCAGTGATCAAACCAGTGATTAAACCAGTGATTAAACCAGTGATTAAACCAGTGATTAAACCAGTTAAAAACAGTGATTAAACCAGTGATTAAACCAGTGATTAAACCAGTGATTAAACCAGTGATTAAACCAGTGATTAAACCAGTGATTAAACCAGTGATTAAACCAGTTAAAAAATAGTTATTAAACCAGTGATTACACCAGTGATTAAACCAGTTAAAAAACAGTGATTAAACAAGTTAATAAACCATGATTAAACCAGTTGAAAACGGTTATTAAACCAGTGATTAAACCAGTGCTAAACCAGTGATTAAACCAGTTAAAAACCAGTGATTAAACCAGTTAAACCAGTGATTAAACCAGTAATTAAACCAGTGATTAAACCAGTGATTACCCAGTGATTAAACCAGTGATTAAACCAGTGATTAAACCAGTTAAAAAAAACAGTGATTGAACCAGTGATTAAACCAGTTTAAAAAAAAAACAGTTATTAAACCAGTTAAAAAAACAGTGATTAAACCAGTTTAAAAAAAACAGTTATTAAACCAGTTATAAAACCAGTGATTAAACCAGTTAAAAAAACAGTGATTAAACCAGTTTTAAAAAAAAGTTATTAAACTAGTTATAAAACCAGTGATTAAAACAGTTAAAAAAAACAGTTGTTAAACCAGTGATTAAACCAGTGATTAAACCTGTTAAAAAAAACA
>NC_141822.1:1130258-1132758 GCF_982586985.1 Callionymus lyra | reverse complement strand
GTGTGTGTCTGCAGTTAACATGTGTGTGCGTGCAGTGAACATGTGTGTGTGTGTGCAGTTAACATGTGTGTGTGTGCAGTGAACATGTGTGTCTGCAGTGAACATGTGTGTGTGTGCAGTGAACATGTGTGTCTGCAGTGAACATGTATGTGTGTGCAGTGAACATGTATGTGTGTGCAGTGAACATGTATGTGTGTGCAGTGAACATGTGTGTCTGCAGTGAACATGTGAGTGTGTGCAGTGAACATGTGTGTCTGCAGTTAACATGTGTGTGTGTGCAGTGAACATGTGTGTGTGTGCAGTGAACATGTGTGTGTGTGCAGTGAACATGTATGTGTGTGCAGTGAACATGTATGTGTGTGCAGTGAACATGTGAGTGTGTGCAGTGAACATTTGTGTGTCTGCAGTGAACATGTGTGTCTGCAGTGAACATGTGTGTGTCTGCAGTGAACATGTGTGTGTGTGCAGTGAACATGTGTGTCTGCAGTGAACATGTGTGTCTGCAGTGAACATGTGTGTCTGCAGTGAACATGTGTGTGTGCAGTGAACATGTGTGTGTCTGCAGTGAACATGTGTGTGTGTGCAGTGAACATGTGTGTCTGCAGTGAACATGTGTGTCTGCAGTGAACATGTGTTTGTGTGCAGTGAACATGTGTGTGTCTGCAGTGAACATGTGTTTGTGTGCAGTGAACATGTGTGTCTGCAGTGAACATGTGTGTGTGCAGTGAACATGTGTGTGTCTGCAGTGAACATGTGTGTGTGTGCAGTGAACATGTGTGTCTGCAGTGAACATGTGTGTCTGCAGTGAACATTTGTGTGTCTGCAGTGAACATGTGTGTCTGCAGTGTGTGTGCGCTGCACGACACTCTTCACTCTCTACAATAAAAACACTATTTGAAAATGTGTGTGTGTGTGTTGATGTAACTTCTCTTTCTTTAAACTTAAGCCACCAGAACAGTTACACACTTTATTGTGTTACATTAACTGCTGAACTATTGTTGGATTATGTTTCGCTTTTTTCTTCTATTATTTTATTGCATTTTTTCAAGAGTGTGTTTTGTGTTGTTGTTGTTTTTGTGTTATTTTGCTTCTTTCCTCTTCAGACTAGTTTATGTTGTCGTGTGTCGTGTGTTGTGTGTCTGCCCCCCCTCACCCCCCCCTCACAGGTTTGCAACAATAGATGAAGAGAAAACTGGAGCAATACTGGCCTCTACAGGCGGAAGACGTTACTGCACTGAAGGACCTGCAGAGAAACACTGCAGTGACTGAAGATCCTTCTGTCGTAACACAACACACTCTACACTCTACACACTCTACACACAACACACTCTACACACAACACACTCTACACACAATACACTCTACACACTCACACACTCACACACTCTACACACAACACACTCTACACTCTACACACTCTACACACAACACACTCTACACACAACACACTCTACACACAACACACTCTACACACTCACACACTCACACACTCTACACACAACACACTCTACACACAACACACTCTACACTCTACACACTCTACACACAACACACTCTACACACAACACACTCTACACACAACACACTCTACACACTCACACACTCACACACTCACACACTCTACACACAACACACTCTACACACAACACACTCTACACTCTACACACTCTACACACAACACACTCTACACACAACACACTCTACACACAACACACTCTACACACAACACACTCTACACACTCACACACTCACACACTCACACACTCTACACACAACACACTCTACACACAACACACTCTACACTCTACACACTCTACACACAACACACTCTACACACAACACACTCTACACACAACACACTCTACACACAACACACTCTACACACAACACACTCTACACACTCACACACTCACACACTCTACACACAACACACTCTACACACAACACACTCTACACTCTACACACTCTACACACAACACACTCTACACACAACACACTCTACACTCAACACACTCTACACACAACACACTCTACACACAACACACTCTACACACTCACACACTCACACACTCTACACACAACACACTCTACACACAACACACTCACACACTCACACACTCTACACACAACCCACTCTACACACAACACACTCCTCACACAACACACTCTACACACAACACACTCCTCACACAACACACTCCTCACACAACACACTCCTCACACAACACACTCTACACACAACACACTCCTCACACAACACACTCCTCACACAACACGCTCTACACACAACACACCACACACACAACACACTCACACAACACACTGATCACACAACACACTGATCACACAACACACTCCTCACACAACACACTCCTCACACAACACACTCTACACACAACACACTCCTCACACAACAAACTCTACACACAACACACTCCTCACACAACACACTCTACACACAACACACTCCTCACACAACAAACTCTACACACAACACACT
>NC_141822.1:1103164-1112658 GCF_982586985.1 Callionymus lyra | reverse complement strand
TGTATTATAGTGTTGTGTGTTTGTATTATAGTGTTGTGTGTTTGTATTATAGTGTTGTGTGTTTGTATTATAGTGTTGTGTGTTTGTATTATAGTGTTGTGTGTTTGTATTATAGTGTTGTGTGTTGTGTGTTTGTATTATAGTGTTGTGTGCTGTGTGTTTGTATTATAGTGTTGTGTGTTTGTATTATAGTGTTGTGTGTTTGTATTATAGTGTTGTGTGTTTGTATTATAGTGTTGTGTGCTGTGTGTTTGTATTATAGTGCTGTGTGTTTGTATTATAGTGTTGTGTGTTTGTATTATAGTGTTGTGTGTTGTGTTTGTATTATAGTGTTGTGTGTTTGTATTATAGTGTTGTGTGTTTGTATTATAGTGCTGTGTGTTTGTATTATAGTGTTGTGTGTTTGTATTATAGTGTTGTGTGTTTGTATTATAGTGTTGTGTGTTTGTATTATAGTGTTGTGTGTTTGTATTATAGTGTTGTGTGTTTGTATTATAGTGTTGTGTGTTTGTATTATAGTGTTGTGTGTTTGTATTATAGTGTTGTGTGTTTGTATTATAGTGTTGTGGTGTTTGTATTATAGTGTTGTGAGCTGTGTGTTTGTATTATAGTGTTGTGTGTTTGTATTATAGTGTTGTGTGTTTGTATTATAGTGCTTTGTGTTTGTATTATAGTGTTGTGTGTTTGTATTATAGTGTTGTGTTTTGTGTGTTTGTATTATAGTGCTTGTTGTGTTTGTATTATAGTGTTGTGTGTTTGTATTATAGTGTTGTGTGTTTGTATTATAGTGTTGTGTGTTTGTATTATAGTGTTGTGAGCTGTGTGTTTGTATTATAGTGTTGTGTGTTTGTATTATAGTGCTTTGTGTTTGTATTATAGTGTTGTGTGTTTGCATTATAGTGCTTTGTGTTTGTATTATAGTGTTGTGTGTTTGTATTATAGTGTTGTGTGTTTGTATTATAGTGTTGTGTGTTGTGTGTTTGTATTATAGTGTTGTGTGCTGTGTGTTTGTATTATAGTGTTGTGTGTTTGTATTATAGTGTTGTGTGTTTGTATTATAGTGTTGTGTGTTTGTATTATACTGTTGTGTGCTGTGTGTTTGTATTATAGTGCTGTGTGTTTGTATTATAGTGTTGTGTGTTTGTATTATAGTGTTGTGTGTTGTGTGTTTGTATTATAGTGTTGTGTGCTGTGTGTTTGTATTATAGTGTTGTGTGTTTGTATTATAGTGTTGTGTGCTGTGTGTTTGTATTATAGTGTTGTGTGTTTGTATTATAGTGTTGTGTGTTTGTATTATAGTGTTGTGTGTTTGTATTATAGTGTTGTGTGTTTGTATTATAGTGTTGTGTGTTTGTATTATAGTGTTGTGTGTTTGTATTATAGTGTTGTGTGTTTGTATTATAGTGTTGTGTGTTTGTATTATAGTGTTGTGAGCTGTGTGTTTGTATTATAGTGTTGTGAGCTGTGTGTTTGTATTATAGTGTTGTGTGTTTGTATTATAGTGTTGTGTGTTTGTATTATAGTGCTTTGTGTTTGTATTATAGTGTTGTGTGTTTGTATTATAGTGTTGTGAGCTGTGTGTTTGTATTATAGTTTTGTGTGTTTGTATTATAGTGCTTTGTGTTTGTATTATAGTGTTGTGTGTTTGTATTATAGTGTTGTGTGTTTGTATTATAGTGTTGTGTGTTTGTATTATAGTGTTGTGAGCTGTGTGTTTGTATTATAGTGTTGTGTGTGTGTATTATAGTGCTTTGTGTTTGTATTATAGTGTTGTGTGTTTGCATTATAGTGCTTTGTGTTTGTATTATAGTGTTGTGTGTTTGTATTATAGTGTTGTGTGTTTGTATTATAGTGTTGTGTGTTTGTATTATAGTGTTGTGAGCTGTGTGTTTGTATTATAGTGTTGTGTGTGTGTATTATAGTGTTGTGTGTTTGTATTATAGTGCTTTGTGTTTGTATTATAGTGCTGTGTGCTGTGTGTTTGTATTATAGTGTTGTGTGCTGTGTGTTTGTATTATAGTGTTGTGTGTTTGTATTATAGTGGTGTGTGTTTGTATTATAGTGTTGTGTGTTTGTATTATAGTGTTGTGAGCTGTGTGTTTGTATTATAGTGTTGTGTGTTTGTATTATAGTGCTTTGTGTTTGTATTATAGTGTTGTGTGTTTGTATTATAGTGTTGTGTGTTTGTATTATAGTGGTGTGTGTTTGTATTATAGTGTTGTGTGTTTGTATTATAGTGTTGTGTGTTTGTATTATAGTGTTGTGTGTTTGTATTATAGTGTTGTGTGTTTGTATTATAGTGCTGTGTGTTTGTATTATAGTGTTGTGTGCTGTGTGTTTGTATTATAGTGCTTTGTGTTTGTATTATAGTGTTGTGTGTTTGTATTATAGTGCTGTGTGTTTGTATTATAGTGTTGTGTGCTGTGTGTTTGTATTATAGTGTTGTGTGTTTGTATTATAGTGTTGTGTGTTGTGTGTTTGTATTATAGTGTTGTGTGTTTGTATTATAGTGTTGTGTGCTGTGTGTTTGTATTATAGTGTTGTGTGTTTGTATTATAGTGTTGTGTGTTGTGTGTTTGTATTATAGTGTTGTGTGCTGTGTGTTGTGTGTTTGTGTCTTTGTGTCTTTGTGTGTTTGTATTATAGTGTTGTGTGCTGTGTGTTTTTGTGTTTGTATTATAGTGTTGTGTGCTGTGTGTTGTGTATTTGTGTTGTGTGTTTGTATTATAGTGTTGTGTGCTTGTGTTGTGTGTTTGTGTGTTTGTATTATAGTGTTGTGTGCTGTGTGTTGTGTGTTTGTGTGTTTGTATTATAGTGTTGTGTGCTGTGTGTTTGTGTTGTGTGTTTGTATTATAGTGTTGTGTTTTGTGTGTTGTGTGTTTGTATTATAGTGTTGTGTGTTTGTATTATAGTGTTGTGTGCTGTGTGTTTGTATTATAGTGTTGTGTGCTGTGTGTTTGTATTATAGTGTTGTGTGTTTGTATTATAGTGTTGTGTGTTTGTATTATAGTGCTGTGTGTTTGTATTATAGTGTTGTGTGTTGTGTGTTTGTATTATAGTGTTGTGTGCTGTGTGTTTGTATTATAGTGTTGTGTGTTTGTATTATAGTGTTGTGTGTTTGTATTATAGTGTTGTGTGTTTGTATTATAGTGTTGTGTGCTGTGTGTTTGTATTATAGTGCTGTGTGTTTGTATTATAGTGTTGTGTGTTTGTATTATAGTGTTGTGTGTTGTGTGTTTGTATTATAGTGTTGTGTGCTGTGTGTTTGTATTATAGTGTTGTGTGTTTGTATTATAGTGTTGTGTGTTTGTATTATAGTGTTGTGTGCTGTGTGTTTGTATTATAGTGTTGTGTGTTTGTATTATAGTGTTGTGTGTTTGTATTATAGTGTTGTGTGTTTGTATTATAGTGTTGTGTGTTTGTATTATAGTGTTGTGTGTTTGTATTATAGTGTTGTGTGTTTGTATTATAGTGTTGTGAGCTGTGTGTTTGTATTATAGTGTTGTGAGCTGTGTGTTTGTATTATAGTGTTGTGTGTTTGTATTATAGTGTTGTGTGTTTGTATTATAGTGCTTTGTGTTTGTATTATAGTGTTGTGTGTTTGTATTATAGTGTTGTGAGCTGTGTGTTTGTATTATAGTGTTGTGTGTTTGTATTATAGTGCTTTGTGTTTGTATTATAGTGTTGTGTGTTTGTATTATAGTGTTGTGTGTTTGTATTATAGTGTTGTGTGTTTGTATTATAGTGTTGTGAGCTGTGTGTTTGTATTATAGTGTTGTGTGTGTGTATTATAGTGCTTTGTGTTTGTATTATAGTGTTGTGTGTTTGCATTATAGTGCTTTGTGTTTGTATTATAGTGTTGTGTGTTTGTATTATAGTGTTGTGTGTTTGTATTATAGTGTTGTGTGTTTGTATTATAGTGTTGTGAGCTGTGTGTTTGTATTATAGTGTTGTGTGTGTGTATTATAGTGTTGTGTGTTTGTATTATAGTGCTTTGTGTTTGTATTATAGTGCTGTGTGCTGTGTGTTTGTATTATAGTGTTGTGTGCTGTGTGTTTGTATTATAGTGTTGTGTGTTTGTATTATAGTGGTGTGTGTTTGTATTATAGTGTTGTGTGTTTGTATTATAGTGTTGTGAGCTGTGTGTTTGTATTATAGTGTTGTGTGTTTGTATTATAGTGCTTTGTGTTTGTATTATAGTGTTGTGTGTTTGTATTATAGTGTTGTGTGTTTGTATTATAGTGTTGTGTGTTTGTATTATAGTGGTGTGTGTTTGTATTATAGTGTTGTGTGTTTGTATTATAGTGTTGTGTGTTTGTATTATAGTGTTGTGTGTTTGTATTATAGTGTTGTGTGTTTGTATTATAGTGCTGTGTGTTTGTATTATAGTGTTGTGTGCTGTGTGTTTGTATTATAGTGCTTTGTGTTTGTATTATAGTGTTGTGTGTTTGTATTATAGTGCTGTGTGTTTGTATTATAGTGTTGTGTGCTGTGTGTTTGTATTATAGTGTTGTGTGTTTGTATTATAGTGTTGTGTGTTGTGTGTTTGTATTATAGTGTTGTGTGTTTGTATTATAGTGTTGTGTGCTGTGTGTTTGTATTATAGTGTTGTGTGTTTGTATTATAGTGTTGTGTGTTGTGTGTTTGTATTATAGTGTTGTGTGCTGTGTGTTGTGTGTTTGTGTCTTTGTGTCTTTGTGTGTTTGTATTATAGTGTTGTGTGCTGTGTGTTTTTGTGTTTGTATTATAGTGTTGTGTGCTGTGTGTTGTGTATTTGTGTTGTGTGTTTGTATTATAGTGTTGTGTGCTTGTGTTGTGTGTTTGTGTGTTTGTATTATAGTGTTGTGTGCTGTGTGTTGTGTGTTTGTGTGTTTGTATTATAGTGTTGTGTGCTTGTGTTGTGTGTTTGTGTGTTTGTATTATAGTGTTGTGTGCTGTGTGTTTGTGTTGTGTGTTTGTATTATAGTGTTGTGTTTTGTGTGTTGTGTGTTTGTGTCTTTGTGTCTTTGTGTGTTTGTATTATAGTGTTGTGTGCTGTGTGTTTGTGTGTTTGTATTATAGTGTTGTGTGCTGTGTGTTTGTATTATAGTGCTGTGTGTTTGTATTATAGTGTTGTGTGCTGTGTGTTTGTATTATAGTGTTGTGTGTTTGTATTATAGTGTTGTGTGTTGTGTGTTTGTATTATAGTGTTGTGTGCTGTGTGTTTGTATTATAGTGTTGTGTGTTTGTATTATAGTGTTGTGTGTTGTGTGTTTGTATTATAGTGTTGTGTGCTGTGTGTTGTGTGTTTGTGTCTTTGTGTCTTTGTGTGTTTGTATTATAGTGTTGTGTGCTGTGTGTTGTGTGTTTGTGTGTTAGTATTATAGTGTTGTGTGCTTTGTGTTGTGTATTTGTATTATAGTGTTGTGTGCTGTGTGTTGTGTGTTTGTGTGTTTGTATTATAGTGTTGTGTGCTGTGTGTTGTGTGTTTGTGTGTTTGTATTATAGTGTTGTGTGCTGTGTGTTGTGTGTTTGTGTTGTGTGTTTGTATCATAGTGTTGTGTGCTGTGTGTTTTGTGTTTGTGTCTTTGTGTCTTTGTGTGTTTGTATTATAGTGTTGTGTTTGTGTGTTTGTGTGTTTGTGTGTTTGTGTGTTTTTGTGTTTGTATTATAGTGTTGTGTGTTGTGTGTTTGTATTATAGTGTTGTGTGCTGTGTGTTGTGTGTTTGTGTCTTTGTGTCTTTGTGTGTTTGTATTATAGTGTTGTGTGCTGTGTGTTTTTGTGTTTGTATTATAGTGTTGTGTGCTGTGTGTTGTGTATTTGTGTTGTGTGTTTGTATTATAGTGTTGTGTGCTTGTGTTGTGTGTTTGTGTGTTTGTATTATAGTGTTGTGTGCTGTGTGTTGTGTGTTTGTGTGTTTGTATTATAGTGTTGTGTGCTTGTGTTGTGTGTTTGTGTGTTTGTATTATAGTGTTGTGTGCTGTGTGTTTGTGTTGTGTGTTTGTATTATAGTGTTGTGTTTTGTGTGTTGTGTGTTTGTGTCTTTGTGTCTTTGTGTGTTTGTATTATAGTGTTGTGTGCTGTGTGTTTGTGTGTTTGTATTATAGTGTTGTGTGCTGTGTGTTTGTATTATAGTGCTGTGTGTTTGTATTATAGTGTTGTGTGCTGTGTGTTTGTATTATAGTGTTGTGTGTTTGTATTATAGTGTTGTGTGTTGTGTGTTTGTATTATAGTGTTGTGTGCTGTGTGTTTGTATTATAGTGTTGTGTGTTTGTATTATAGTGTTGTGTGTTGTGTGTTTGTATTATAGTGTTGTGTGCTGTGTGTTGTGTGTTTGTGTCTTTGTGTCTTTGTGTGTTTGTATTATAGTGTTGTGTGCTGTGTGTTGTGTGTTTGTGTGTTAGTATTATAGTGTTGTGTGCTTTGTGTTGTGTATTTGTATTATAGTGTTGTGTGCTGTGTGTTGTGTGTTTGTGTGTTTGTATTATAGTGTTGTGTGCTGTGTGTTGTGTGTTTGTGTGTTTGTATTATAGTGTTGTGTGCTGTGTGTTGTGTGTTTGTGTTGTGTGTTTGTATTATAGTGTTGTGTGCTGTGTGTTTTGTGTTTGTGTCTTTGTGTCTTTGTGTGTTTGTATTATAGTGTTGTGTTTGTGTGTTTGTGTGTTTGTGTGTTTTTGTGTTTGTATTATAGTGTTGTGTGTTGTGTGTTTGTATTATAGTGCTGTGTGTTGTGTGTTTGTGTCTTTGTGTCTTTGTGTGTTTGTATTATAGTGTTGTGTGCTGTGTGTTGTGTGTTTGTGTGTTTGTATTATAGTGTTGTGTGCTGTGTGTTGTGTGTTTGTATTATAGTGTTGTGTGTTTGTATTATAGTGTTGTGTGTTTGTATTATAGTGGTGTGTGTTTGTATTATAGTGTTGTGTGTTTGTATTATAGTGTTGTGTGTTTGTATTATAGTGTTGTGTGTTTGTATTATAGTGTTGTGTGTTTGTATTATAGTGCTGTGTGTTTGTATTATAGTGTTGTGTGCTGTGTGTTTGTATTATAGTGCTTTGTGTTTGTATTATAGTGTTGTGTGTTTGTATTATAGTGCTGTGTGTTTGTATTATAGTGTTGTGTGCTGTGTGTTTGTATTATAGTGTTGTGTGTTTGTATTATAGTGTTGTGTGTTGTGTGTTTGTATTATAGTGTTGTGTGTTTGTATTATAGTGTTGTGTGCTGTGTGTTTGTATTATAGTGTTGTGTGTTTGTATTATAGTGTTGTGTGTTGTGTGTTTGTATTATAGTGTTGTGTGCTGTGTGTTGTGTGTTTGTGTCTTTGTGTCTTTGTGTGTTTGTATTATAGTGTTGTGTGCTGTGTGTTTTTGTGTTTGTATTATAGTGTTGTGTGCTGTGTGTTGTGTATTTGTGTTGTGTGTTTGTATTATAGTGTTGTGTGCTTGTGTTGTGTGTTTGTGTGTTTGTATTATAGTGTTGTGTGCTGTGTGTTGTGTGTTTGTGTGTTTGTATTATAGTGTTGTGTGCTTGTGTTGTGTGTTTGTGTGTTTGTATTATAGTGTTGTGTGCTGTGTGTTTGTGTTGTGTGTTTGTATTATAGTGTTGTGTTTTGTGTGTTGTGTGTTTGTGTCTTTGTGTCTTTGTGTGTTTGTATTATAGTGTTGTGTGCTGTGTGTTTGTGTGTTTGTATTATAGTGTTGTGTGCTGTGTGTTTGTATTATAGTGCTGTGTGTTTGTATTATAGTGTTGTGTGCTGTGTGTTTGTATTATAGTGTTGTGTGTTTGTATTATAGTGTTGTGTGTTGTGTGTTTGTATTATAGTGTTGTGTGCTGTGTGTTTGTATTATAGTGTTGTGTGTTTGTATTATAGTGTTGTGTGTTGTGTGTTTGTATTATAGTGTTGTGTGCTGTGTGTTGTGTGTTTGTGTCTTTGTGTCTTTGTGTGTTTGTATTATAGTGTTGTGTGCTGTGTGTTGTGTGTTTGTGTGTTAGTATTATAGTGTTGTGTGCTTTGTGTTGTGTATTTGTATTATAGTGTTGTGTGCTGTGTGTTGTGTGTTTGTGTGTTTGTATTATAGTGTTGTGTGCTGTGTGTTGTGTGTTTGTGTGTTTGTATTATAGTGTTGTGTGCTGTGTGTTGTGTGTTTGTGTTGTGTGTTTGTATCATAGTGTTGTGTGCTGTGTGTTTTGTGTTTGTGTCTTTGTGTCTTTGTGTGTTTGTATTATAGTGTTGTGTTTGTGTGTTTGTGTGTTTGTGTGTTTGTGTGTTTTTGTGTTTGTATTATAGTGTTGTGTGTTGTGTGTTTGTATTATAGTGTTGTGTGCTGTGTGTTGTGTGTTTGTGTCTTTGTGTCTTTGTGTGTTTGTATTATAGTGTTGTGTGCTGTGTGTTTTTGTGTTTGTATTATAGTGTTGTGTGCTGTGTGTTGTGTATTTGTGTTGTGTGTTTGTATTATAGTGTTGTGTGCTTGTGTTGTGTGTTTGTGTGTTTGTATTATAGTGTTGTGTGCTGTGTGTTGTGTGTTTGTGTGTTTGTATTATAGTGTTGTGTGCTTGTGTTGTGTGTTTGTGTGTTTGTATTATAGTGTTGTGTGCTGTGTGTTTGTGTTGTGTGTTTGTATTATAGTGTTGTGTTTTGTGTGTTGTGTGTTTGTGTCTTTGTGTCTTTGTGTGTTTGTATTATAGTGTTGTGTGCTGTGTGTTTGTGTGTTTGTATTATAGTGTTGTGTGCTGTGTGTTTGTATTATAGTGCTGTGTGTTTGTATTATAGTGTTGTGTGCTGTGTGTTTGTATTATAGTGTTGTGTGTTTGTATTATAGTGTTGTGTGTTGTGTGTTTGTATTATAGTGTTGTGTGCTGTGTGTTTGTATTATAGTGTTGTGTGTTTGTATTATAGTGTTGTGTGTTGTGTGTTTGTATTATAGTGTTGTGTGCTGTGTGTTGTGTGTTTGTGTCTTTGTGTCTTTGTGTGTTTGTATTATAGTGTTGTGTGCTGTGTGTTGTGTGTTTGTGTGTTAGTATTATAGTGTTGTGTGCTTTGTGTTGTGTATTTGTATTATAGTGTTGTGTGCTGTGTGTTGTGTGTTTGTGTGTTTGTATTATAGTGTTGTGTGCTGTGTGTTGTGTGTTTGTGTGTTTGTATTATAGTGTTGTGTGCTGTGTGTTGTGTGTTTGTGTTGTGTGTTTGTATTATAGTGTTGTGTGCTGTGTGTTTTGTGTTTGTGTCTTTGTGTCTTTGTGTGTTTGTATTATAGTGTTGTGTTTGTGTGTTTGTGTGTTTGTGTGTTTTTGTGTTTGTATTATAGTGTTGTGTGTTGTGTGTTTGTATTATAGTGCTGTGTGTTGTGTGTTTGTGTCTTTGTGTCTTTGTGTGTTTGTATTATAGTGTTGTGTGCTGTGTGTTGTGTGTTTGTGTGTTTGTATTATAGTGTTGTGTGCTGTGTGTTGTGTGTTTGTATTATAGTGTTGTGTGCTGTGTGTTGTGTGTTTGTGTGTTTGTGTGTTTGTATTATAGTGTTGT
>NC_141822.1:1033164-1098164 GCF_982586985.1 Callionymus lyra | reverse complement strand
GTATTGCTAGTGGTAATGTTAGCATTAGTATTGCTAGCAGTAACATTAATATTAGTATTGCTAGTGGTAATGTTAGCATTAGTATTGCTAGCAGTAACATTAATATTAGTATTGCTAGTGGTAATGTTAGCATTAGTATTGCTAGCAGTAACATTAATATTAGTATTGCTAGTGGTAATGTTAGCATTAGTATTGCTAGCAGTAACATTAATATTAGTATTGCTAGTGGTAATGTTAGCATTAGTATTGCTAGCAGTAACATTAATATTAGTATTGCTAGTGGTAATGTTAGCATTAGTATTGCTAGCAGTAACATTAATATTAGTATTGCTAGTGGTAATGTTAGCATTAGTATTGCTAGCAGTAACATTAATATTAGTATTGCTAGTGGTAATGTTAGCATTAGTATTGCTAGCAGTAACATTAATATTAGTATTGTTTAACATCAACATCAGTGTAACTGATATTGAAAATTTAAACACGTGAAAGACGTTAATTAAAGAAGATCAAAGTAGTTTATTTCTAGTTTATTTCAAATAGTTATTAGTTTTCAAAGAATCTTGTGAGTAAATAAACACGTTGTTGTACAAACAAGTATTTCAAATAAAACATGTATTACATGTAAATAAACACGTTGTTGTACGAACATGTATTTCAAATAAAACATGTAGTACATGTAAATAAACACGTTGTTGTACGAACATGTATTTCAAATAAAACATGTATTACATGTAAATAAACACGTTGTTGTACGAACATGTATTTCAAATAAAACATGTATTACATGTAAATAAACACGTTGTTGTACGAACAAGTATTTCAAATAAAACATGTATTACATGTAAATAAACACGTTGTTGTACGAACAAGTATTTCAAATAAAACATGTATTACATGTAAATAAACACGTTGTTGTACGAACATGTATTTCAAATAAAACATGTATTACATGTAAATAAACACGTTGTTGTACGAACATGTATTTCAAATAAAACATGTATCACATGTAAATAAACACGTTGTTGTACGAACATGTATTTCAAATAAAACATGTATTACATGTAAATAAACACGTTGTTGTACGAACATGTATTTCAAATAAAACATGTATTACATGTAAATAAACACGTTGTTGTACGAACAAGTATTTCAAATAAAACATGTATTACATGTAAATAAACACGTTGTTGTACGAACAAGTATTTCAAATAAAACATGTATTACATGTAAATAAACACGTTGTTGTACGAACAAGTATTTCAAATAAAACATGTATCACATGTAAATAAACACGTTGTTGTACGAACAAGTATTTCAAATAAAACATGTATTACATGTAAATAAACACGTTGTTGTACGAACAAGTATTTCAAATAAAACATGTATTACATGTAAATAAACACGTTGTTGTACGAACATGTATTTCAAATAAAACATGTATCACATGTAAATAAACACGTTGTTGTACGAACATGTATTTCAAATAAAACATGTATCACATGTAAATAAACACGTTGTTGTACGAACATGTATTTCAAATAAAACATGTATTACATGTAAATAAACACGTTGTTGTACGAACATGTATTTCAAATAAAACATGTATTACATGTAAATAAACACGTTGTTGTACGAACAAGTATTTCAAATAAAACATGTATTACATGTAAATAAACACGTTGTTGTACGAACAAGTATTTCAAATAAAACATGTATTACATGTAAATAAACACGTTGTTGTACGAACATGTATTTCAAATAAAACATGTATTACATGTAAATAAACACGTTGTTGTACGAACAAGTATTTCAAATAAAACATGTATTACATGTAAATAAACACGTTGTTGTACGAACACGTATTTCAAAAAAAACATGTATTACATGTAATTAAACACGTTGTTGTACGAACAAGTATTTCAAATAAAACATGTATTACATGTAAATAAACACGTTGTTGTACGAACAAGTATTTCAAATAAAACATGTATTACATGTAAATAAACACGTTGTTGTACGAACATGTATTTCAAATAAAACATGTATTACATGTAAATAAACACGTTGTTGTACGAACATGTATTTCAAATAAAACATGTATTACATGTAAATAAACACGTTGTTGTACGAACAAGTATTTCAAATAAAACATGTATTACATGTAAATAAACACGTTGTTGTACGAACATGTATTTCAAATAAAACATGTATCACATGTAAATAAACACGTTGTTGTACGAACATGTATTTCAAATAAAACATGTATCACATGTAAATAAACACGTTGTTGTACGAACAAGTATTTCAAATAAAACATGTATTACATGTAAATAAACACGTTGTTGTACGAACAAGTATTTCAAATAAAACATGTATTACATGTAAATAAACACGTTGTTGTACGAACAAGTATTTCAAATAAAACATGTATTACATGTAAATAAACACGTTGTTGTACGAACAAGTATTTCAAATAAAACATGTATTACATGTAAATAAACACGTTGTTGTACGAACACGTATTTCAAATAAAACATGTATTACATGTAAATAAACACGTTGTTGTACGAACACGTATTTCAAATAAAACATGTATTACATGTAAATAAACACGTTGTTGTACAAACAAGTATTTCAAATAAAACATGTATTACATGTAAATAAACACGTTGTTGTACGAACATGTATTTCAAATAAAACATGTATTACATGTAAATAAACACGTTGTTGTACGAACAAGTATTTCAAATAAAACATGTATTACATGTAAATAAACACGTTGTTGTACGAACATGTATTTCAAATAAAACATGTATTACATGTAAATAAACACGTTGTTGTACGAACAAGTATTTCAAATAAAACATGTATTACATGTAAATAAACACGTTGTTGTACGAACATGTATTTCAAATAAAACATGTATTACATGTAAATAAACACGTTGTTGTACGAACATGTATTTCAAATAAAACATGTATTACATGTAAATAAACACGTTGTTGTACGAACAAGTATTTCAAATAAAACATGTATTACATGTAAATAAACACGTTGTTGTACGAACAAGTATTTCAAATAAAACATGTATTACATGTAAATAAACACGTTGTTGTACGAACAAGTATTTCAAATAAAACATGTATTACATGTAAATAAACACGTTGTTGTACGAACAAGTATTTCAAATAAAACATGTATTACATGTAAATAAACACGTTGTTGTACGAACAAGTATTTCAAATAAAACATGTATTACATGTAAATAAACACGTTGTTGTACGAACAAGTATTTCAAATAAAACATGTATTACATGTAAATAAACACGTTGTTGTACGAACAAGTATTTCAAATAAAACATGTATTACATGTAAATAAACACGTTGTTGTACGAACAAGTATTTCAAATAAAACATGTATTACATGTAAATAAACACGTTGTTGTACGAACATGTATTTCAAATAAAACATGTATTACATGTAAATAAACACGTTGTTGTACGAACAAGTATTTCAAATAAAACATGTATTACATGTAAATAAACACGTTGTTGTACGAACAAGTATTTCAAATAAAACATGTATTACATGTAAATAAACACGTTGTTGTACGAACAAGTATTTCAAATAAAACATGTATTACATGTAAATAAACACGTTGTTGTACGAACATGTATTTCAAATAAAACATGTATTACATGTAAATAAACACGTTGTTGTACGAAAATGTATTTCAAATAAAACATGTATTACATGTAAATAAACACGTTGTTGTACGAACAAGTATTTCAAATAAAACATGTATTACATGTAAATAAACACGTTGTTGTACGAACAAGTATTTCAAATAAAACATGTATTACATGTAAATAAACACGTTGTTGTACGAACAAGTATTTCAAATAAAACATGTATTACATGTAAATAAACACGTTGTTGTACGAACAAGTATTTCAAATAAAACATGTATTACATGTAAATAAACACGTTGTTGTACGAACAAGTATTTCAAATAAAACATGTATTACATGTAAATAAACACGTTGTTGTACGAACAAGTATTTCAAATAAAACATGTATTACATGTAAATAAACACGTTGTTGTACGAACATGTATTTCAAATAAAACATGTATTACATGTAAATAAACACGTTGTTGTACGAACAAGTATTTCAAATAAAACATGTATTACATGTAAATAAACACGTTGTTGTACGAACAAGTATTTCAAATAAAACATGTATTACATGTAAATAAACACGTTGTTGTACGAACATGTATTTCAAATAAAACATGTATTACATGTAAATAAACACGTTGTTGTACGAACAAGTATTTCAAATAAAACATGTATTACATGTAAATAAACACGTTGTTGTACGAACAAGTATTTCAAATAAAACATGTATTACATGTAAATAAACACGTTGTTGTACGAACATGTATTTCAAATAAAACATGTATTACATGTAAATAAACACGTTGTTGTACGAACAAGTATTTCAAATAAAACATGTATTACATGTAAATAAACACGTTGTTGTACGAACAAGTATTTCAAATAAAACATGTATTACATGTAAATAAACACGTTGTTGTACGAACATGTATTTCAAATAAAACATGTATTACATGTAAATAAACACGTTGTTGTACGAACAAGTATTTCAAATAAAACATGTATTACATGTAAATAAACACGTTGTTGTACGAACAAGTATTTCAAATAAAACATGTATTACATGTAAATAAACACGTTGTTGTACGAACATGTATTTCAAATAAAACATGTATTACATGTAAATAAACACGTTGTTGTACGAACAAGTATTTCAAATAAAACATGTATTACATGTAAATAAACACGTTGTTGTACGAACAAGTATTTCAAATAAAACATGTATTACATGTAAATAAACACGTTGTTGTACGAACAAGTATTTCAAATAAAACATGTATTACATGTAAATAAACACGTTGTTGTACGAACATGTATTTCAAATAAAACATGTATTACATGTAAATAAACACGTTGTTGTACGAACATGTATTTCAAATAAAACATGTATTACATGTAAATAAACACGTTGTTGTACGAACAAGTATTTTCTCCCTCGAGCCTCGACTCGTCCAACAGCTGCTTTCATTCCAAACATTCCTGCAGCTTTTCTTCACTTCAGTCGCACAACTTCTACACAATATTGTGTGTTTGACTCTGAAGCCGTTTCACTAAATAACATTTTTATGTTACAAATGTTACTACTCCTCATGTATTAATATTACTACTCCTCATGTATTAATATTACTACTCCTCATGTATCAAGACTACTACTCCTCATGTATTAATATTACTGCTCCTCATGTATCAAGACTACTACTCCTCATGTATTAATATTACTACTCCTCATGTATTAATATTACTACTCCTCATGTATTAATATTACTACTCCTCATGTATTAATATTACTACTCCTCATGTATTAATATTACTACTCCTCATGTATTAATATTACTACTCCTCATGTATCAAGACTACTACTCCTCATGTAATAATATTACTGCTCCTCATGTATTAATATTACTACTCCTCATGTATTAATATTACTACTCCTCATGTATCAAGACTACTACTCCTCATGTATTAATATTACTGCTCCTCATGTATCAAGACTACTACTCCTCATGTATTAATATTACTACTCCTCATGTAATAATATTACTACTCCTCATGTATTAATATTACTACTCCTCATGTATTAATATTACTACTCCTCATGTAATAATATTACTACTCCTCATGTATTAATATTACTACTCCTCATGTATCAAGACTACTACTCCTCATGTAATAATATTACTACTCCTCATGTATTAATATTACTACTCCTCATGTAATAATATTACTGCTCCTCATGTATCAAGACTACTACTCCTCATGTATTAATATTACTACTCCTCATGTATTAATATTACTACTCCTCATGTAATAATATTACTGCTCCTCATGTATCAAGACTACTACTCCTCATGTATTAATATTACTACTCCTCATGTAATAATATTACTACTCCTCATGTATTAATATTACTACTCCTCATGTATCAAGACTACTACTCCTCATGTATTAATATTACTACTCCTCATGTAATAATATTACTACTCCTCATGTATTAATATTACTACTCCTCATGTATCAAGACTACTACTCCTCATGTATTAATATTACTACTCCTCATGTATTAATACTACTACTCCTCATGTATTAATACTACTACTCCTCATGTATCAAGACTACTACTCCTCATGTGTTAATACTACTACTCCTCATGTATTAATATTACTACTCCTCATGTATTAATACTACTACTCCTCATGTATCAAGACTACTACTCCTCATGTATTAATACTACTACTCCTCATGTATCAAGACTACTACTCCTCATGTGTTAATACTACTACTCCTCATGTATTAATATTACTACTCCTCATGTATTAATACTACTACTCCTCATGTATCAAGACTACTACTCCTCATGTATTAATACTACTACTCCTCATGTATCAAGACTACTACTCCTCATGTATTAATATTACTACTCCTCATGTAATAATATTACTACTCCTCATGTATTAATATTACTACTCCTCATGTATCAAGACTACTACTCCTCATGTATTAATATTAATACTCCTCATGTATTAATACTACTACTCCTCATGTATCAAGACTACTACTCCTCATGTGTTAATACTACTACTCCTCATGTATTAATATTACTACTCCTCATGTATTAATACTACTACTCCTCATGTATCAAGACTACTACTCCTCATGTATTAATACTACTACTCCTCATGTATCAAGACTACTACTCCTCATGTGTTAATACTACTACTCCTCATGTATTAATATTACTACTCCTCATGTATTAATACTACTACTCCTCATGTATCAAGACTACTACTCCTCATGTATTAATATTACTACTCCTCATGTATTAATACTACTACTCCTCATGTATCAAGACTACTACTCCTCATGTGTTAATACTACTACTCCTCATGTATTAATATTACTACTCCTCATGTATTAATATTACTACTCCTCATGTATTAATATTACTACTCCTCATGTATCAAGACTACTACTCCTCATGTATTAATATTACTACTCCTCATGTATTAATATTACTACTCCTCATGTATTAATATTACTACTCCTCATGTATCAAGACTACTACTCCTCATGTATTAATATTACTACTCCTCATGTATTAATACTACTACTCCTCATGTATTAATGTTACTACTCCTCATGTATTAATATTACTACTCCTCATGTATCAAGACTACTACTCCTCATGTATTAATATTAATACTCCTCATGTATTAATACTACTACTCCTCATGTATCAAGACTACTACTCCTCATGTGTTAATACTACTACTCCTCATGTATTAATATTACTACTCCTCATGTATTAATACTACTACTCCTCATGTATCAAGACTACTACTCCTCATGTATTAATACTACTACTCCTCATGTATCAAGACTACTACTCCTCATGTGTTAATACTACTACTCCTCATGTATTAATATTACTACTCCTCATGTATTAATACTACTACTCCTCATGTATCAAGACTACTACTCCTCATGTATTAATATTACTACTCCTCATGTATTAATACTACTACTCCTCATGTATCAAGACTACTACTCCTCATGTGTTAATACTACTACTCCTCATGTATTAATATTACTACTCCTCATGTATTAATATTACTACTCCTCATGTATTAATATTACTACTCCTCATGTATCAAGACTACTACTCCTCATGTATTAATATTACTACTCCTCATGTATTAATATTACTACTCCTCATGTATTAATATTACTACTCCTCATGTATCAAGACTACTACTCCTCATGTATTAATATTACTACTCCTCATGTATTAATACTACTACTCCTCATGTATTAATATTACTACTCCTCATGTATCAAGACTACTACTCCTCATGTATTAATATTACTACTCCTCATGTATTAATATTACTACTCCTCATGTATTAATATTACTACTCCTCATGTATCAAGACTACTACTCCTCATGTATTAATATTACTACTCCTCATGTATTAATACTACTACTCCTCATGTATCAAGACTACTACTCCTCATGTGTTAATACTACTACTCCTCATGTATTAATATTACTACTCCTCATGTATTAATACTACTACTCCTCATGTATCAAGACTACTACTCCTCATGTGTTAATACTACTACTCCTCATGTATTAATATTACTACTCCTCATGTATCAAGACTACTACTCCTCATGTATTGATACTACTACTCCTCATGTATTAATACTACTACTCCTCATGTATCAAGACTACTACTCCTCATGTGTTAATACTACTACTCCTCATGTATTAATATTACTACTCCTCATGTATTGATACTACTACTCCTCATGTATCAAGACTACTACTCCTCATGTATTAATATTACTACTCCTCATGTATTAATACTACTACTCCTCATGTATCAAGACTACTACTCCTCATGTCTTAATACTACTACTCCTCATGTATTAATATTACTACTCCTCATGTATTGATACTACTACTCCTCATGTGTTAATACTACTCCTCATGTATTAATACTACTACTCCTCATGTGTTAATACTACTCCTCATGTATTAATACTACTACTCCTCATGTATTAATATTACTGCTCCTCATGTCTTAATATTACTACTCCTCATGTATTAATACTACTACTCCTCATGTCTTAATACTACTACTCCTCATGTATTAATATTACTACTCCTCATGTATTGATACTACTACTCCTCATGTGTTAATACTACTCCTCATGTATTAATACTACTACTCCTCATGTGTTAATACTACTCCTCATGTATTAATACTACTACTCCTCATGTATTAATATTACTGCTCCTCATGTCTTAATATTACTACTCCTCATGTATTAATATTACTACTCCTCATGTATTAATATTACTACTCCTCATGTATTAATATTACTACTCCTCATGTATTAATACTACTACTCCTCATGTATTAATACTACTCCTCATGTATTAATACTACTACTCCTCATGTATCAAGACTACTACTCCTCATGTATTAATATTACTACTCCTCATGTATTAATACTACTACTCCTCATGTATCAAGACTACTACTCCTCATGTGTTAATACTACTACTCCTCATGTCTTAATACTACTACTCCTCATGTATTAATACTACTACTCCTCATGTCTTAATATTACTACTCCTCATGTATTAATATTACTACTCCTCATGTCTTAATACTACTACTCCTCATGTATTAATACTACTACTCCTCATGTCTTAATATTACTACTACTCATGTATTAATATTACTACTCCTCATGTAATAATATTACTACTCCTCATGTATTAATATTACTACTCCTCATGTATTAATACTACTACTCCTCATGTATTAATACTACTCCTCATGTATTAATACTACTTCTCCTCATGTATTACTACTACTACTCCTCATGTATTAATACTACTACTCCTCATGTATTAATATTACTACTCCTCATGTATTAATACTACTTCTCCTCATGTCTTAATATTACTACTCCTCATGTATTAATACTACTGCTCCTCATGTCTTAATATTACTACTCCTCATGTATTAATACTACTACTCCTCATGTCTTAATATTACTACTCCTCATGTATTAATACTACTACTCCTCATGTATTAATACTACTCCTCATGTATTAATACTACTACTCCTCATGTATTACTACTACTACTCCTCATGTATTAATACTACTACTCCTCATGTATTAATACTACTGCTCCTCATGTTTTACTACTACTACTCCTCATGTATTAATACTACTACTCCTCATGTATTAATACTACTCCTCATGTATTAATACTACTACTCCTCATGTATTAATATTACTGCTCCTCATGTCTTAATATTTCTACTCCTCATGTATTAATACTACTACTCCTCATGTCTTAATATTACTACTCCTCATGTATTAATATTACTACTCCTCATGTATTAATATTACTGCTCCTCATGTCTTAATATTACTACTCCTCATGTATTAATACTACTACTCCTCATGTCTTAATATTACTACTCCTCATGTATTAATATTACTACTCCTCATGTATTAATATTACTACTCATCATGTATTAATATTACTACTCCTCATGTATTAATACTACTACTCCTCATGTATTAATACTACTCCTCATGTATTAATACTACTACTCCTCATGTATTACTACTACTACTCCTCATGTATTAATACTACTACTCCTCATGTATTAATATTACTACTCCTCATGTATTAATACTACTACTCCTCATGTCTTAATATTACTACTCCTCATGTATTAATACTACTGCTCCTCATGTATTAATACTACTACTCCTCATGTCTTAATATTACTACTCCTCATGTATTAATACTACTACTCCTCATGTATTAATACTACTCCTCATGTATTAATACTACTACTCCTCATGTATTACTACTACTACTCCTCATGTATTAATACTACTACTCCTCATGTATTAATACTACTACTCCTCATGTATTAATACTACTGCTCCTCATGTATTACTACTACTACTCCTCATGTATTAATACTACTCCTCATGTATTAATACTACTACTCCTCATGTATTACTACTACTACTCCTCATGTATTAATACTACTACTCCTCATGTATTAATACTACTGCTCCTCATGTATTACTACTACTACTCCTCATGTATTAATACTACTACTCCTCATGTATTAATACTACTCCTCATGTATTAATACTACTACTCCTCATGTATTAATATTACTGCTCCTCATGTCTTAATATTACTACTCCTCATGTATTAATACTACTACTCCTCATGTCTTAATATTACTACTCCTCATGTATTAATATTACTACTCCTCATGTATTAATATTACTGCTCCTCATGTCTTAATATTACTACTCCTCATGTATTAATACTACTACTCCTCATGTCTTAATATTACTACTCCTCATGTATTAATATTACTACTCCTCATGTATTAATATTACTACTCATCATGTATTAATATTACTACTCCTCATGTATTAATACTACTACTCCTCATGTATTAATACTACTCCTCATGTATTAATACTACTACTCCTCATGTATTACTACTACTACTCCTCATGTATTAATACTACTACTCCTCATGTATTAATATTACTACTCCTCATGTATTAATACTACTACTCCTCATGTCTTAATATTACTACTCCTCATGTATTAATACTACTGCTCCTCATGTATTAATACTACTACTCCTCATGTCTTAATATTACTACTCCTCATGTATTAATACTACTACTCCTCATGTATTAATACTACTCCTCATGTATTAATACTACTACTCCTCATGTATTACTACTACTACTCCTCATGTATTAATACTACTACTCCTCATGTATTAATACTACTACTCCTCATGTATTAATACTACTGCTCCTCATGTATTACTACTACTACTCCTCATGTATTAATACTACTCCTCATGTATTAATACTACTACTCCTCATGTATTACTACTACTACTCCTCATGTATTAATACTACTACTCCTCATGTATTAATACTACTACTCCTCATGTATTAATACTACTACTCCTCATGCGTTAATACTACTCCTCATGTATTAATACTACTGCTCCTCATGTATTAATATTACTACTCCTCATGTATTGATACTACTACTCCTCATGTATTAATACTACTGCTCCTCATGCATTAATACTACTGCTCCTCATGTATTAATATTACTGCTCCTCATGTATTGATACTACTACTCCTCATGTTTTAATAATACTGATCCTCATATATTAATATTACTACTCCTAATGTATTAATATTACTACTCCTCATGTATTAATACTACTACTCCTCATGTATTAATACTACTACTCCTCATGTCTTAATATTACTACTCCTCATGTATTAATATTACTACTCCTCATGTAATAATATTACTACTCCTCATGTATTAATATTACTACTCTTCATGTATTAATACTACTACTCCTCATGTATTAATACTACTCCTCATGTATTAATACTACTTCTCCTCATGTATTACTACTACTACTCCTCATGTATTAATACTACTACTCCTCATGTATTAATATTACTACTCCTCATGTATTAATACTACTTCTCCTCATGTCTTAATATTACTACTCCTCATGTATTAATACTACTGCTCCTCATGTCTTAATATTACTACTCCTCATGTATTAATACTACTACTCCTCATGTCTTAATATTACTACTCCTCATGTATTAATACTACTACTCCTCATGTATTAATACTACTCCTCATGTATTAATACTACTACTCCTCATGTATTACTACTACTACTCCTCATGTATTAATACTACTACTCCTCATGTATTAATACTACTGCTCCTCATGTATTACTACTACTACTCCTCATGTATTAATACTACTACTCCTCATGTATTAATACTACTCCTCATGTATTAATACTACTACTCCTCATGTATTAATATTACTGCTCCTCATGTCTTAATATTACTACTCCTCATGTATTAATACTACTACTCCTCATGTCTTAATATTACTACTCCTCATGTATTAATATTACTACTCCTCATGTATTAATATTACTGCTCCTCATGTCTTAATATTACTACTCCTCATGTATTAATACTACTACTCCTCATGTCTTAATATTACTACTCCTCATGTATTAATATTACTACTCCTCATGTATTAATATTACTACTCCTCATGTATTAATATTACTACTCCTCATGTATTAATACTACTACTCCTCATGTATTAATACTACTACTCCTCATGTATTACTACTACTACTCCTCATGTATTAATACTACTACTCCTCATGTATTAATATTACTACTCCTCATGTATTAATACTACTACTCCTCATGTCTTAATATTACTACTCCTCGTGTATTAATACTACTGCTCCTCATGTATTAATACTACTACTCCTCATGTCTTAATATTACTACTCCTCATGTATTAATACTACTACTCCTCATGTATTAATACTACTCCTCATGTATTAATACTACTACTCCTCATGTATTACTACTACTACTCCTCATGTATTAATACTACTACTCCTCATGTATTAATACTACTACTCCTCATGTATTAATACTACTGCTCCTCATGTATTACTACTACTACTCCTCATGTATTAATACTACTACTCCTCATGTATTAATACTACTCCTCATGTATTAATACTACTACTCCTCATGTATTACTACTACTACTCCTCATGTATTAATACTACTACTCCTCATGTATTAATACTACTACTCCTCATGTATTAATACTACTACTCCTCATGTGTTAATACTACTCCTCATGTATTAATACTACTGCTCCTCATGTATTAATATTACTACTCCTCATGTATTGATACTACTACTCCTCATGTATTAATACTACTGCTCCTCATGCATTAATACTACTGCTCCTCATGTATTAATATTACTGCTCCTCATGTATTGATACTACTACTCCTCATGTTTTAATAATACTGATCCTCATATATTAATATTACTACTCCTCATGTATTAATATTACTACTCCTCATGTATTAATACTACTACTCCTCATGTATTAATACTACTACTCCTCATGTATTGATACTACTACTCCTCATGTATTAATACTACTACTCCTCATGTATCAAGACTACTACTCCTCATGTGTTAATACTACTACTCCTCATGTATTAATACTACTGCTCCTCATGTATTAATATTACTGCTCCTCATGTCTTAATATTACTACTCCTCATGTATTGATACTACTACTCCTCATGTATTAATATTACTGCTCCTCATGTATTAATATTACTGCTCCTCATGTCTTAATATTACTGCTCCTCATGTATTGATACTACTGCTCCTCATGTATTAATATTACTGCTCCTCATGTATTAATATTACTGCTCCTCATGTATTAATATTACTGCTCCTCATGTCTTAATATTACTACTCATGTATTAATACTACTACTCCTCATGTATTAATACTACTCCTCATGTATTAATACTACTACTCCTCATGTATTACTACTACTACTCCTCATGTATTAATACTACTACTCCTCATGTATTAATACTACTACTCCTCATGTATTAATACTACTCCTCATGTGTTAATACTACTACTCCTCATGTATTAATACTACTGCTCCTCATGTATTAATATTACTGCTCCTCATGTCTTAATAATACTACTCCTCATGTATTGATACTACTGCTTCTCATGTATTAATATTACTGCTCCTCATGTATTGATACTACTACTCCTCATGTTTTAATAATACTGCTCCTCATATATTAATAGTACTACTCCTCATGTATTAATATTACTACTCCTCATGTATTAATACTACTACTCCTCATGTATTAATACTACTACTCCTCATGTATTGATACTACTACTCCTCATGTATTAATACTACTACTCCTCATGTGTTAATACTACTACTCCTCATGTGTTAATACTACTCCTCATGTATTAATACTACTACTCCTCATGTATTAATATTACTGCTCCTCATGTCTTAATATTACTACTCCTCATGTATTAATACTACTACTCCTCATGTATTAATACTACTACTCCTCATGTGTTAATACTACTCCTCATGTATTAATACTACTACTCCTCATGTATTAATATTACTGCTCCTCATGTCTTAATATTACTACTCCTCATGTATTAATACTACTACTCCTCATGTCTTAATAGTACTACTCCTCATGTATTAATATTACTACTCCTCATGTATTAATATTACTACTCCTCATGTATTAATATTACTACTCCTCATGTATTAATACTACTACTCCTCATGTATTAATACTACTCCTCATGTATTAATACTACTACTCCTCATGTATTACTACTACTACTCCTCATGTATTAATATTACTACTCCTCATGTCTTAATATTACTACTCCTCATGTATTAATATTACTACTCCTCATGTATTAATATTACTACTCCTCATGTATTAATATTACTACTCCTCATGTATTAATATTACTGCTCCTCATGTCTTAATATTACTACTCCTCATGTATTAATACTACTACTCCTCATGTCTTAATATTACTACTCCTCATGTATTAATATTACTACTCCTCATGTATTAATATTACTACTCCTCATGTATTAATATTACTACTCCTCGTGTATTAATATTACTACTCCTCATGTATTAATACTACTACTCCTCATGTATTAATACTACTCCTCATGTATTAATACTACTACTCCTCATGTATTACTACTACTACTCCTCATGTATTAATACTACTACTCCTCATGTATTAATATTACTACTCCTCATGTATTAATACTACTCCTCATGTATTAATACTACTACTCCTCATGTATTACTACTACTACTCCTCATGTATTAATACTACTACTCCTCATGTATTAATACTACTACTCCTCATGTATTAATACTACTGCTCCTCATGTATTACTACTACTACTCCTCATGTATTAATACTACTCCTCATGTATTACTACTACTACTCCTCATGTATTACTACTACTACTCCTCATGTATTAATACTACTACTCCTCATGTATTAATACTACTACTCCTCATGTATTAATACTACTACTCCTCATGTGTTAATACTACTCCTCATGTATTAATACTACTGCTCCTCATGTATTAATATTACTACTCCTCATGTATTGATACTACTACTCCTCATGTATTAATACTACTGCTCCTCATGCATTAATACTACTGCTCCTCATGTATTAATATTACTGCTCCTCATGTATTGATACTACTACTCCTCATGTTTTAATAATACTGATCCTCATATATTAATATTACTACTCCTCATGTATTAATATTACTACTCCTCATGTATTAATACTACTACTCCTCATGTATTAATACTACTACTCCTCATGTATTGATACTACTACTCCTCATGTATTAATACTACTACTCCTCATGTATCAAGACTACTACTCCTCATGTGTTAATACTACTACTCCTCATGTATTAATACTACTGCTCCTCATGTATTAATATTACTGCTCCTCATGTCTTAATATTACTACTCCTCATGTATTGATACTACTACTCCTCATGTATTAATATTACTGCTCCTCATGTATTAATATTACTGCTCCTCATGTCTTAATATTACTGCTCCTCATGTATTGATACTACTACTCCTCATGTATTAATATTACTGCTCCTCATGTCTTAATATTACTACTCCTCATGTATTAATATTACTGCTCCTCATGTATTAATATTACTGCTCCTCATGTATTAATATTACTGCTCCTCATGTCTTAATATTACTACTCATGTATTAATACTACTACTCCTCATGTATTAATACTACTCCTCATGTATTAATACTACTACTCCTCATGTATTACTACTACTACTCCTCATGTATTAATACTACTACTCCTCATGTATTAATACTACTACTCCTCATGTATTAATACTACTCCTCATGTGTTAATACTACTACTCCTCATGTATTAATACTACTGCTCCTCATGTATTAATATTACTGCTCCTCATGTCTTAATATTACTACTCCTCATGTATTGATACTACTGCTTCTCATGTATTAATATTACTGCTCCTCATGTATTGATACTACTACTCCTCATGTTTTAATAATACTGCTCCTCATATATTAATATTACTACTCCTCATGTATTAATATTACTACTCCTCATGTATTAATACTACTACTCCTCATGTATTAATACTACTACTCCTCATGTATTAATACTACTACTCCTCATGTATTGATACTACTACTCCTCATGTATTAATACTACTGCTCCTCATGTATTAATATTACTACTCCTCATGTATTAATACTACTACTCCTCATGTATTAATACTACTACTCCTCATGTATTAATACTACTACTCCTCATGTACTGATACTACTACTCCTCATGTATTAATACTACTGCTCCTCATGTATTAATATTAATACTCCTCATGTATTAATACTACTACTCCTCATGTATTAATACTACTGCTCCTCATGTATTAATATTACTACTCCTCATGTATTAATACTACTACACTTCACAGAGTAATATTACTGATCCTTGTGTATTAATACTACTACTCCTCATGTATTAATACTACTACTCCTCACAGAGTAATACTACTGATCCTCGTGTATTAATACTACTACTCCTCATGTATTAATACTACTACTCATGTATTAATAATTACTACTCCTCATGTATTAATACTACTACTCCACATGTATTAATACTACTACTCCTCACAGAGTAATACTACTACCCCTCATGTATTAATACTACTACTCCTCATGTATTAATACTACTACTCCTCACAGAGTAATACTACTACTCCTCATGTATTAATACTACTAGTCCTCACAGAGTAAAACTACTACTCCTCATGTATTAATACTACTAGTCCTCACAGAGTAATACTACTACTCCTCATGTATTAATACTACTAGTCCTCACAGAGTAATACTACTACTCCTCATGTATTAATACTACTAGTCCTCACAGAGTAATACTACTACTCCACATGTATTAATACTACTACTCCTCACAGAGTAATACTACTACCCCTCATGTATTAATACTACTACTCCTCATGTATTAATACTACTACTCCTCACAGAGTAATACTACTACTCCTCATGTATTAATACTACTAGTCCTCACAGAGTAAAACTACTACTCCTCATGTATTAATACTACTAGTCCTCACAGAGTAATACTACTACTCCTTATGTATTAATACTACTAGTCCTCACAGAGTAATACTACTACTCCTCATGTATTAATACTACTAGTCCTCACAGAGTAAAACTACTACTCCTCATGTATTAATACTACTACTCCTCATGTATTAATACTACTACTCCTCACAGAGTAATACTACTACTTCTCATGTATTAATACTACTACTCCTCATGTATTAATACTACTACTCCTCACAGAGTAATACTACTACTCCTCATGTATTAATACTACTACTCCTAATGTATTAATACTACTACTCCTCACAGAGTAATACTACTACTCCTCATGTATTAATACTACTACTCCTCACAGAGTAATACTACTACTCCTCATTTATTAATACTACTACTTCTTGCAGAGTAATACTACTTCTCCTCGCAGTGTAATACTACTACTCCTCACATAGTAATACTTATTCTACTGCTCCTTACGTAATAATTCTACTGCTTCACGCAGAGTAATACTACTGCTCCGCGCATATTATTTTGCTGCTACTCCAGTATTAATACTACTTACCGCGCAGAGCAATACCACTGCTCCTCGAGTATTAATACTTCAGCCCCTCGCAGAGTAATACTACTGCTCCTCGCGTATAAATACTACTGCTCCTCTCGTATTAATACTACTGCTCCTTGTAGAGTAATACTACTGCTCCTCACGTATTGATACTACTGCTTCTCATAGAGTAATACTACTGCTCCTAATGTATTAATACTACGGCTCCTCGCCTATTAATATTACTGCTCCTCGCGTATTAATACTACTGTTCCTCGCAGAGTAATTCTACTGCTCCTTACGTATTAATACTACTGCTCCGCGCAGTCATTCTACTGCTCCACGTGTATTAATACTACTGCCTCTTGCAGAGTAATAAAACTGCTCCTTGCAGTGTAATACTATTGCTCCTCGCCCATTAATACTACTGCTCTTCGCATATTAATACTACTGCCCCCTATGAAAAAAAACTCTACCGCTCCTCTCGTATTAATACTACTGCTCCACGTGTATTAATATTACTGCTCCTCACGTATTAATACTACTTCTCCACGTGTATTAATAGTACTGCTCCTCACGTATATTAATACTTCTGCTACTCAGGTATTAATACTACTGCTTCTCGTAGAGTAATACTACTGCTCCTCACGTACTAGTACTACTACTACTCGTATAGTAATACTACTGCTCCTAACGTATTAATACTACGGCTCCTCGCGTATTAATAATACTGTTCCTCGCAGAGTAATTCTATTGCTCCACGTGTATTAATACTACTTCTCCACGTGTATTAATACTACTGCCACTCGCAGTGTAATACTGCTACTCTTTGCATTTTAATACTGCTGCTCCTCAGGTATTTATACTACTTTTCCTCTGGTATTTATACTACTGCTCCTTGCGTATTAATACTACAGCTCCTCACGTATAAATACTTCTGCTCCTCGCGTATTAATATTACTGCTCTTTGCGTATTAATACTACTTTTCCTAGCGTATTAAAACTACTGCCTCTTGCAGAGAAATGAAACTGCCCCTCGCAGTGTAATACTGCTGCTCCTATCATATTAATACCAATTGTTCTCGCCTATTTATTTATTACTCGCAACGTATTAATACTATTGCTCCTCTCGTATTGATTCTACTGCTCCTAGCGTATAAATACTACAGCTCCTTCTGAAAAAATTCTAGCGCTCCTCGCGTATTAGACTTAGACTTAGACTTAGACTGCACTTTATTGATCCTTTGAGACGACACTCTCAGGGAAAATTCTGTTTTCCAGCAGCACAGAAGGAATAGAGAAAAACCAAGAAGAACACAGAAGAGGACGATAGCATTAAATAACAACAGTAACTGAATATAACGACAGTATAAACAAAATAAAAATATAAAGAAGATAAAATAAACTAAACAAAGTGACTTTACGTTATTGCAGATGAAAGTGTCAGAGTGTTGTTAATCCACTGTAGAGGTGAAGTGTCAGAGTGTTGTTAATCCACTGTAGAGATGAAGTGTCAGAGTGTTGTTAATCCACTGTAGAGGTGAAGTGTCAGAGTGTTGTTAATCCACTGTAGAGATGAAGTGTCAGAGTTTTGTTAATCCACTGTAGAGGTGAAGTGTCAGAGTGTTGTTAATCCACTGTAGAGGTGAAGTGTCAGAGTGTTGTTAATCCACTGTAGAGATGAAGTGTCAGAGTGTTGTTAATCCACTGTAGAGATGAAGTGTCAGAGTGTTGTTAATCCACTGTAGAGATGAAGTGTCAGAGGGTTGTTAATCCACTGTAGAGGTGAAGTGTCAGAGTGTTGTTAATCCACTGTAGAGATGAAGTGTCAGAGTGTTGTTAATCCACTGTAGAGGTGAAGTGTCAGAGTGTTGTTAATCCACTGTAGAGATGAAGTGTCAGAGTGTTGTTAATCCACTGTAGAGGTGAAGTGTCAGAGTGTTGTTAATCCACTGTAGAGATAAAGTGTCAGAGTGTTGTTAATCCACTGTAGAGGTGAAGTGTCAGAGTGTTGTTAATCCACTGTAGAGATGAAGTGTCAGAGTGTTGTTAATCCACTGTAGAGATGAAGTGTCAGAGTGTTGTTAATCCACTGTAGAGATGAAGTGTCAGAGGGTTGTTAATCCACTGTAGAGGTGAAGTGTCAGAGTGTTGTTAATCCACTGTAGAGATGAAGTGTCAGAGGGTTGTTAATCCACTGTAGAGGTGAAGTGTCAGAGTGTTGTTAATCCACTGTAGAGATGAAGTGTCAGAGTGTTGTTAATCCACTGTAGAGGTGAAGTGTCAGAGTGTTGTTAATCCACTGTAGAGATGAAGTGTCAGAGTGTTGTTAATCCACTGTAGAGATGAAGTGTCAGAGTGTTGTTAATCCACTGTAGAGGTGAAGTGTCAGAGTGTTGTTAATCCACTGTAGAGATGAAGTGTCAGAGTGTTGTTAATCCACTGTAGAGGTGAAGTGTCGAGTGTTGTTAATCCACTGTAGAGGTGAAGTGTCAGAGTGTTGTTAATCCACTGTAGAGGTGAAGTGTCAGAGTGTTGTTAATCCACTGTAGAGATGAAGTGTCAGAGGGTTGTTAATCCACTGTAGAGGTGAAGTGTCAGAGTGTTGTTAATCCACTGTAGAGATGAAGTGTCAGAGTGTTGTTAATCCACTGTAGAGGTGAAGTGTCAGAGTGTTGTTAATCCACTGTAGAGATGAAGTGTCAGAGTGTTGTTAATCCACTGTAGAGGTGAAGTGTCAGAGTGTTGTTAATCCACTGTAGAGATGAAGTGTCAGAGTGTTGTTAATCCACTGTAGAGGTGAAGTGTCAGAGTGTTGTTAATCCACTGTAGAGGTGAAGTGTCAGAGTGTTGTTAATCCACTGTAGAGATGAAGTGTCAGAGTGTTGTTAATCCACTGTAGAGATGAAGTGTCAGAGTGTTGTTAATCCACTGTAGAGATGAAGTGTCAGAGGGTTGTTAATCCACTGTAGAGGTGAAGTGTCAGAGTGTTGTTAATCCACTGTAGAGATGAAGTGTCAGAGGGTTGTTAATCCACTGTAGAGGTGAAGTGTCAGAGTGTTGTTAATCCACTGTAGAGATGAAGTGTCAGAGTGTTGTTAATCCACTGTAGAGGTGAAGTGTCAGAGTGTTGTTAATCCACTGTAGAGATGAAGTGTCAGAGTGTTGTTAATCCACTGTAGAGATGAAGTGTCAGAGTGTTGTTAATCCACTGTAGAGGTGAAGTGTCAGAGTGTTGTTAATCCACTGTAGAGGTGAAGTGTCAGAGTGTTGTTAATCCACTGTAGAGATGAAGTGTCAGAGTGTTGTTAATCCACTGTAGAGATGAAGTGTCAGAGTGTTGTTAATCCACTGTAGAGATGAAGTGTCAGAGTGTTGTTAATCCACTGTAGAGATGAAGTGTCAGAGTGTTGTTAATCCACTGTAGAGGTGAAGTGTCAGAGTGTTGTTAATCCACTGTAGAGGTGAAGTGTCAGAGTGTTGTTAATCCACTGTAGAGGTGAAGTGTCAGAGTGTTGTTAATCCACTGTAGAGATGAAGTGTCAGAGTGTTGTTAATCCACTGTAGAGGTGAAGTGTCAGAGTGTTGTTAATCCACTGTAGAGATGAAGTGTCAGAGTGTTGTTAATCCACTGTAGAGGTGAAGTGTCAGAGTGTTGTTAATCCACTGTAGAGATGAAGTGTCAGAGTGTTGTTAATCCACTGTAGAGGTGAAGTGTCAGAGTGTTGTTAATCCACTGTAGAGGTGAAGTGTCAGAGTGTTGTTAATCCACTGTAGAGGTGAAGTGTCAGAGTGTTGTTAATCCACTGTAGAGATGAAGTGTCAGAGTGTTGTTAATCCACTGTAGAGGTGAAGTGTCAGAGTGTTGTTAATCCACTGTAGAGATGAAGTGTCAGAGTGTTGTTAATCCACTGTAGAGGTGAAGTGTCAGAGTGTTGTTAATCCACTGTAGAGGTGAAGTGTCAGAGTGTTGTTAATCCACTGTAGAGGTGAAGTGTCAGAGTGTTGTTAATCCACTGTAGAGATGAAGTGTCAGAGTGTTGTTAATCCACTGTAGAGATGAAGTGTCAGAGTGTTGTTAATCCACTGTAGAGGTGAAGTGTCAGAGTGTTGTTAATCCACTGTAGAGATGAAGTGTCAGAGTGTTGTTAATCCACTGTAGAGGTGAAGTGTCAGAGTGTTGTTAATCCACTGTAGAGGTGAAGTGTCAGAGTGTTGTTAATCCACTGTAGAGGTGAAGTGTCAGAGTGTTGTTAATCCACTGTAGAGGTGAAGTGTCAGAGTGTTGTTAATCCACTGTAGAGATGAAGTGTCAGAGTGTTGTTAATCCACTGTAGAGATGAAGTGTCAGAGTGTTGTTAATCCACTGTAGAGGTGAAGTGTCAGAGTGTTGTTAATCCACTGTAGAGATGAAGTGTCAGAGTGTTGTTAATCCACTGTAGAGGTGAAGTGTCAGAGTGTTGTTAATCCGCTGTAGAGGTGAAGTGTCAGAGTGTTGTTAATCCACTGTAGAGGTGAAGTGTCAGAGTGTTGTTAATCCACTGTAGAGATGAAGTGTCAGAGTGTTGTTAATCCACTGTAGAGATGAAGTGTCAGAGTGTTGTTAATCCACTGTAGAGGTGAAGTGTCAGAGTGTTGTTAATCCACTGTAGAGATGAAGTGTCAGAGTGTTGTTAATCCACTGTAGAGGTGAAGTGTCAGAGTGTTGTTAATCCACTGTAGAGGTGAAGTGTCAGAGTGTTGTTAATCCACTGTAGAGGTGAAGTGTCAGAGTGTTGTTAATCCACTGTAGAGGTGAAGTGTCAGAGTGTTGTTAATCCACTGTAGAGATGAAGTGTCAGAGTGTTGTTAATCCACTGTAGAGGTGAAGTGTCAGAGTGTTGTTAATCCACTGTAGAGGTGAAGTGTCAGAGTGTTGTTAATCCACTGTAGAGGTGAAGTGTCAGAGTGTTGTTAATCCACTGTAGAGGTGAAGTGTCAGAGTGTTGTTAATCCACTGTAGAGGTGAAGTGTCAGACTCCTTCCCCTCCGACTCCAGCCCCAAGTGAGGAGTTGAACAGCCTGATGGCATGAAAGACAAAGGAGTTTCTCAGTCTATTGGTCCTACACTTGGGGAGCAGCAGTCTCTGAGTGAACCTCTGGTTGGTGATGACAGTGTGCAGAGGGTGGCTGGTGTCGTCCATGATGTCCATCAGTTTGACACCAGAGAGTCCAGTTTATTGCAGACCACAGAGCCTGCCCGCCTGATGAGTTTGTCAATACTTCTCCACGTGTATTAATAGTACTGCTCCTTACGTATTAATACTTCTGCTCCTCGAGTATTAATACTTCTGCTCTTTGTGTATTAATACTACTGCTCCTCGCGTATTAATACTACTGCTCCTCGCGTATTTATACTACTGCTACTCTGGTATTTATACTACTGCTCCTCTCGTAGTAATACTACTGCTACTCTGGTATTTATACTACTGCTCCTCTCGTATTAATACTACTGCTACTCTGGTATTTATACTACTGCTCCTCGCGTATTAATACTACTGCTCCTCGCGTATTTATACTACTGCTACTCTGGTATTTATACTACTGCTCCTCGCGTATTAATACTACTGCTCCTCTCGTATTAATACTACTGCTACTCTGGTATTTATACTACTGCTCCTCTCGAATTAATACTACTGCTACTATGGTATTTATACTACTGCTCCTCGCGTATTTATACTACTGCTACTCTGGTATTTATACTACTGCTACTCTGGTATTTATACTACTGCTACTCTGGTATTTATACTACTGCTCCTCTCGTATTTATACTACTGCTCCTCGCGTATTAATACTACTGCTCCTCGCGTATTTATACTACTGCTCCTCGCGTATTTATACTACTGCTCCTCGCGTATTTATACTACTGCTACTCTGGTATTTATACTACTGCTACTCGCGTATTTATACTACTGCTACTCTGGTATTTATACTACTGCTACTCTGGTATTTATACTACTGCTCCTCTCTTATTTATACTACTGCTCCTCGCGTATTTATACTACTGCTCCTCTCGTATTTATACTACTGCTCCTCGCGTATTTATACTACTGCTCCTCGCGTATTTATACTACTGCTCCTCTCGTATTTATACTACTGCTCCTCGCGTATTTATACTACTGCTCCTCTCGTATTTATACTACTGCTCCTCTCGTATTAATACTACTGCTCCTCGCGTATTTATACTACTGCTCCTCTCGTATTTATACTACTACTCCTCACAGAGTAACAACTACTATCCTGGTGAAATGAATAACAAATAAAAACGTGCACAACTTTGAGAACTCAGACCTCAAGTATTATTCAGGATCTAAACCCCAGAGTTTTTGTATTTTCACTATAAAAAATTGACCTTTTTTGAAAAAATACTGAAAATATTTTCCCTGTAAGTTTGTAGTTCTGAGCCTGTAAATGAGTGAGTTGTGTGTCGTACATGTACACAATTCAATCCTACTTCAAATATTAGCTTTCCAGGTTCACGTTGACATCATCCCTTCTTTTCTTTTCTCATCCGTTCTTCGAACATGATCTTCTGGAAATGAAAACTTTTTTATTCACTCAAGACAAAGTGTTAAACTCAACATTTGATTCTCTCAACAACACAAATCTAACAACTTATGAAGCTTTGAGTCTTTGTCTACATGTACATGACTGGCCAGCTGTCCAGTGTGTCCGCCCCTCTCACCCGAACATCTGGGATCTACTGAAGGAAACACAGAGACGCTGGTGCAGACGCCAGAAGATTTATTGGACTGTGGACACATAGAAACGATGAGATCATGATGTTCACCTTCACTCCTGGTGAGGCTGGAAGACGCTGGACTGTCAAACTGGTGAAGGTCGTCAGGAAAGAGAAAATATTCTGTGGATCCAGGATCGTTGATACAAAAGTCTTTGTGAGGAACTGATCCAAACAGGAGTATAAATAAAGAGAAGGTGAAGGTCACGGCTGGACCGGCTGGATGGACAGAAGACTTCCAAACTTGAAGTGCTGGATCACAGGGAACTTCTCCAGACACTGGAACAGAGAGAGAGACTTGACCTCAGGTTTGACCTTTGACATCTTTCATTTGCAATCTATTTTCATTCAATTCTTCACCGTCACCATCATCATCTTTATCTTCATCATCTGTATCTTTATCTTCATCATCTGTATCTTTATCTTCATCTTCCTTATCTTTATCATCTTTATCATCATCATCATCATCTTTATCTGTATCTTTATCATCATCATCATCTTTATCTTCATCATCATCTTCATCATCTTTATCCTCTTTATCATCATCTGTATCACCATCATCATCATCATCATCATCTTCATCACCATCTTCATCATCATCATCATCTTTATCATCATCATCATCATGTTCATCATCATCTTCGTCATCATCATCATCTTCTTCATCATCATCATCGTCTTTATCATCATCTTCATCATCTTTATCTTCATCATCTGTATCTTCATCATCATCTTCATCATCTTCATCATCTTTATAATCTTTATCATCATCTGTATCACCATCATCATCATCATCATCTTCTCCATCATCTGTATCTTCATCATCATCTTCATCATCTTTATCCTCTTTATCATCATCATCGTCTTTATCACCATCATCATCACCATCATCATCTTCTTTATCACCATCATCATCTTTATCATCATCATCATCATCGTCTTTATCATCATCTTCATCATCATCATCTTCGTCATCATCATCATCATCTTCATCTTCATCATCATCATCGTCTTTATCATCATCTTTATCTTTATCATCATCTTTTTATCTTTATCATCATCTTTATAATCTGTATCTTTATCATCATCATCTTTATCTTTATCATCATCATTATCTTTATCTTTATCATCTGTATCTTCATCATCATCATCATCTTTATCTTTATCATCATCATCTTCATCATCATCTGTATCTTCATCATCTGTATCTTCATCATCATCATCATCATCTGTATCTTTATCATCATCATCATCTTTATCATCATCTGTATCTTTATCATCATCATCATCTTTATCTTTATCATCATCATCTTTATCCTCTTTATCATCATCTTTATCTTTATCATCTGTATCTTTATCATCATCATCTTTATCCTCTTTATCATCATCTTTATCTTTATCTTTATCATCTGTATCTTTATCATCATCATCTTTATCCTCTTTATCATCATCTTTATCATCATCTTTTTATCTTTATCATCATCTTTATCTTTATCATCTGTATCTTTATCATCTGTATCTTTATCATCATCATCATCTTTATCTTTATCATCATCTGTATCTTTATCTTTATCATCATCTTTTTTATCTTTATCATCATCTTTATCTTTATCATCTGTATCTTTATCATCTGTATCTTTATCATCATCATCATCTTTATCTTTATCATCATCTGTATCTTTATCATCATCATCATCTTTATCTTTATCATCATCTGTATCTTTATCATCATCATCATCTTTATCTTTATCATCTTTATCATCCGTATCTTTATCATCATCTTTATCCTCTTTATCATCATCTTTATCTTTATCATCATCATCTTTATCCTCTTTATCTTTATCTTTATCATCATCTTTTTATCTTTATCATCATCTTTATCTTTATCATCTGTATCTTTATCATCATCTTCATCATCTGTATCTTTATCATCATCATAATCTTTATCTTCATCTTCATCTTCATCTTCATCATCATCATCATCATCATCATCAGATAACTGTCTTCAGTCGAGATGATTGTCAACAAACAAAGGTCACTTCAGGTCAACATGAAACACTTTCTTCTACAGTTTGAAACAAGTGATTGTGAATCAAGAGACTCATGAGTCATCGTATGAGTCATTAAATGATCCAAACATGTCGACTCTGATCCTTCGAATGACTCGTCATTGAGGACAGAATGTGGAGAAAAACTCGATTGAACTGATCCATGAGTCGCTGGTTCATAGATGATCGAGTTAAGACTCAAACTACTTTAAACCTTGTGTTGATCAAAGTGACTCAATAACACGAGTCATGAATCGTTTGAACTCATGATAACGAGTCTTGTTTGTTTGAAGATGATTCAAGTCTTTTCTAAATGATTTCAAAGTGAAACTAGTTTTGAGTCTAGATCTGGTTTTAGTAAGTAGTAATATTTATTTATATAGTTCTTTTCCAGACCAGGGTCACAAAGAACTTAAACAATCAAAACAATACTCAATAAAATATATACTTTAAAGATCAAGATAAACTGAGAACAACACAGGAGTTCCAGGAAATCAAGGAAAAGAAAATAGAAACGTCTTAAGATGTTTCTTGAAGGAGTCAGTAGATCATCAAACACAGATGTTTCTTGAAGGAGTCAGTAGATCATCAAACACAGATGTTACTTGAAGGAGTCAGTAGATCATCAAACACAGATGTTTCTTGAAGGAGTCAGTAGATCATCAAACACAGATGTTACTTGAAGGAGTCAGTAGATCATCAAACACAGATGTTTCTTAAAGGAGTCAGTAGATCATCAAACACACATGTTTCTTGAAGGAGTCAGTAGATCATCAAACACAGATGTTTCTTGAAGGAGTCAGTAGATCATCAAACACACATGTTTCTTGAAGGAGTCAGTAGATCATCAAACACACATGTTTCTTGAAGGAGTCAGTAGATCATCAAACACAGATGTTACTTGAAGGAGTCAGTAGATCATCAAACACAGATGTTTCTTAAAGGAGTCAGTAGATCATCAAACACAGATGTTTCTTGAAGGAGTCAGTAGATCATCAAACACACATGTTTCTTGAAGGAGTCAGTAGATCATCAAACACAGATGTTACTTGAAGGAGTCAGTAGATCATCAAACACAGATGTTACTTGAAGGAGTCAGTAGATCATCAAACACACATGTTTCTTTAAGGAGTCAGTAGATCATCAAACACATATGTTTCTTGAAGGAGTCAGTAGATCATCAAACACAGATGTTTCTTGAAGGAGTCAGTAGATCATCAAACACAGATGTTTCTTGAAGGAGTCAGTAGATCATCAAACACACATGTTTCTTGAAGGAGTCAGTAGATCATCAAACACACATGTTTCTTGAAGGAGTCAGTAGATCATCAAACACAGATGTTTCTTGAAGGAGTCAGTAGATCATCAAACACACATGTTTCTTGAAGGAGTCAGTAGATCATCAAACACAGATGTTACTTGAAGGAGTCAGTAGATCATCAAACACAGATGTTACTTGAAGGAGTCAGTAGATCATCAAACACAGATGTTTCTTGAAGGAGTCAGTAGATCATCAAACACACATGTTTCTTGAAGGAGTCAGTAGATCATCAAACACACATGTTTCTTGAAGGAGTCAGTAGATCATCAAACACAGATGTTACTTGAAGGAGTCAGTAGATCATCAAACACACATGTTTCTTTAAGGAGTCAGTAGATCATCAAACACATATGTTTCTTGAAGGAGTCAGTAGATCATCAAACACAGATGTTTCTTGAAGGAGTCAGTAGATCATCAAACACATATGTTTCTTGAAGGAGTCAGTAGATCATCAAACACATATGTTTCTTGAAGGAGTCAGTAGATCATCAAACACACATGTTTCTTGAAGGAGTCAGTAGATCATCAAACACATATGTTTCTTGAAGGAGTCAGTAGATCATCAAACACACATGTTTCTTGAAGGAGTCAGTAGATCATCAAACACACATGTTTCTTGAAGGAGTCAGTAGATCATCAAACACACATGTTTCTTGAAGGAGTCAGTAGATCATCAAACACAGATGTTTCTTAAAGGAGTCAGTAGATCATCAAACACAGATGTTTCTTGAAGGAGTCAGTAGATCATCAAACACAGATGTTTCTTGAAGGAGTCAGTAGATCATCAAACACAGATGTTTCTTGAAGGAGTCAGTAGATCATCAAACACACATGTTTCTTGAAGGAGTCAGTAGATCATCAAACACACATGTTTCTTGAAGGAGTCAGTAGATCATCAAACACAGATGTTTCTTGAAGGAGTCAGTAGATCATCAAACACAGATGTTTCTTGAAGGAGTCAGTAGATCATCAAACACACATGTTTCTTGAAGGAGTCAGTAGATCATCAAACACAGATGTTTCTTGAAGGAGTCAGTAGATCATCAAACACAGATGTTACTTGAAGGAGTCAGTAGATCATCAAACACACATGTTTCTTGAAGGAGTCAGTAGATCATCAAACACAGATGTTTCTTGAAGGAGTCAGTAGATCATCAAACACAGATGTTTCTTGAAGGAGTCAGTAGATCATCAAACACAGATGTTACTTGAAGGAGTCAGTAGATCATCAAACACAGATGTTACTTGAAGGAGTCAGTAGATCATCAAACACAGATGTTACTTGAAGGAGTCAGTAGATCATCAAACACACATGTTTCTTGAAGGAGTCAGTAGATCATCAAACACAGATGTTTCTTGAAGGAGTCAGTAGATCATCAAACACAGATGTTACTTGAAGGAGTCAGTAGATCATCAAACACAGATGTTACTTGAAGGAGTCAGTAGATCATCAAACACACATGTTTCTTGAAGGAGTCAGTAGATCATCAAACACAGATGTTACTTGAAGGAGTCAGTAGATCATCAAACACACATGTTTCTTGAAGGAGTCAGTAGATCATCAAACACACATGTTTCTTGAAGGAGTCAGTAGATCATCAAACACAGATGTTACTTGAAGGAGTCAGTAGATCATCAAACACACATGTTTCTTTAAGGAGTCAGTAGATCATCAAACACATATGTTTCTTGAAGGAGTCAGTAGATCATCAAACACAGATGTTTCTTGAAGGAGTCAGTAGATCATCAAACACATATGTTTCTTGAAGGAGTCAGTAGATCATCAAACACATATGTTTCTTGAAGGAGTCAGTAGATCATCAAACACACATGTTTCTTGAAGGAGTCAGTAGATCATCAAACACATATGTTTCTTGAAGGAGTCAGTAGATCATCAAACACACATGTTTCTTGAAGGAGTCAGTAGATCATCAAACACACATGTTTCTTGAAGGAGTCAGTAGATCATCAAACACACATGTTTCTTGAAGGAGTCAGTAGATCATCAAACACAGATGTTTCTTAAAGGAGTCAGTAGATCATCAAACACAGATGTTTCTTGAAGGAGTCAGTAGATCATCAAACACAGATGTTTCTTGAAGGAGTCAGTAGATCATCAAACACAGATGTTTCTTGAAGGAGTCAGTAGATCATCAAACACACATGTTTCTTGAAGGAGTCAGTAGATCATCAAACACACATGTTTCTTGAAGGAGTCAGTAGATCATCAAACACAGATGTTTCTTGAAGGAGTCAGTAGATCATCAAACACAGATGTTTCTTGAAGGAGTCAGTAGATCATCAAACACACATGTTTCTTGAAGGAGTCAGTAGATCATCAAACACACATGTTTCTTGAAGGAGTCAGTAGATCATCAAACACACATGTTTCTTGAAGGAGTCAGTAGATCATCAAACACAGATGTTACTTGAAGGAGTCAGTAGATCATCAAACACAGATGTTTCTTGAAGGAGTCAGTAGATCATCAAACACAGATGTTTCTTGAAGGAGTCAGTAGATCATCAAACACAGATGTTTCTTGAAGGAGTCAGTAGATCATCAAACACAGATGTTTCTTGAAGGAGTCAGTAGATCATCAAACACACATGTTTCTTGAAGGAGTCAGTAGATCATCAAACACAGATGTTTCTTGAAGGAGTCAGTAGATCATCAAACACAGATGTTTCTTGAAGGAGTCAGTAGATCATCAAACACAGATGTTACTTGAAGGAGTCAGTAGATCATCAAACACACATGTTTCTTGAAGGAGTCAGTAGATCATCAAACACAGATGTTTCTTGAAGGAGTCAGTAGATCATCAAACACATATGTTTCTTGAAGGAGTCAGTAGATCATCAAACACAGATGTTTCTTAAAGGAGTCAGTAGATCATCAAACACAGATGTTTCTTGAAGGAGTCAGTAGATCATCAAACACAGATGTTTCTTGAAGGAGTCAGTAGATCATCAAACACATATGTTTCTTGAAGGAGTCAGTAGATCATCAAACACATATGTTTCTTGAAGGAGTCAGTAGATCATCAAACACACATGTTTCTTGAAGGAGTCAGTAGATCATCAAACACATATGTTTCTTGAAGGAGTCAGTAGATCATCAAACACACATGTTTCTTGAAGGAGTCAGTAGATCATCAAACACACATGTTTCTTGAAGGAGTCAGTAGATCATCAAACACAGATGTTTCTTAAAGGAGTCAGTAGATCATCAAACACAGATGTTTCTTGAAGGAGTCAGTAGATCATCAAACACAGATGTTTCTTGAAGGAGTCAGTAGATCATCAAACACAGATGTTTCTTGAAGGAGTCAGTAGATCATCAAACACAGATGTTTCTTGAAGGAGTCAGTAGATCATCAAACACAGATGTTTCTTGAAGGAGCCAGTAGATCATCAAACACAGATGTTTCTTGAAGGAGTCAGTAGATCATCAAACACAGATGTTTCTTGAAGGAGTCAGTAGATCATCAAACACAGATGTTTCTTGAAGGAGTCAGTAGATCATCAAACACAGATGTTTCTTGAAGGAGTCAGTAGATCATCAAACACAGATGTTTCTTGAAGGAGTCAGTAGATCATCAAACACAGATGTTTCTTGAAGGACACAGTAGATCATCAAACACAGATGTTTCTTGAAGGAGTCAGTAGATCATCAAACACAGAGATGTTTCTTGAAGGAGTCAGTAGATCATCAAACACAGATGTTTCTTGAAGGAGTCAGTAGATCATCAAACACAGATGTTCTTGAAGGAGTCAGTAGATCATCAAACACACATGTTTCTTAAAGGAGTCAGTAGATCATCAAACACAGATGTTTCTTGAAGGAGTCAGTAGATCATCAAACACAGATGTTTCTTGAAGGAGTCAGTAGATCATCAAACACAGATGTTTCTTGAAGGAGTCAGTAGATCATCAAACACATATGTTTCTTGAAGGAGTCAGTAGATCATCAAACACATATGTTTCTTGAAGGAGTCAGTAGATCATCAAACACACATGTTTCTTGAAGGAGTCAGTAGATCATCAAACACACATGTTTCTTGAAGGAGTCAGTAGATCATCAAACACACATGTTTCTTGAAGGAGTCAGTAGATCATCAAACACACATGTTTCTTGAAGGAGTCAGTAGATCATCAAACACAGATGTTTCTTAAAGGAGTCAGTAGATCATCAAACACAGATGTTTCTTGAAGGAGTCAGTAGATCATCAAACACAGATGTTTCTTGAAGGAGTCAGTAGATCATCAAACACAGATGTTTCTTGAAGGAGTCAGTAGATCCTCAAACACACATGTTTCTTGAAGGAGTCAGTAGATCATCAAACACACATGTTTCTTGAAGGAGTCAGTAGATCATCAAACACACATGTTTCTTGAAGGAGTCAGTAGATCATCAAACACACATGTTTCTTGAAGGAGTCAGTAGATCATCAAACACACATGTTTCTTGAAGGAGTCAGTAGATCATCAAACACAGATGTTTCTTGAAGGAGTCAGTAGATCATCAAACACAGATGTTTCTTGAAGGAGTCAGTAGATCATCAAACACAGATGTTTCTTAAAGGAGTCAGTAGATCATCAAACACAGATGTTTCTTGAAGGAGTCAGTAGATCATCAAACACAGATGTTTCTTGAAGGAGTCAGTAGATCATCAAACACAGATGTTTCTTGAAGGAGTCAGTAGATCATCAAACACAGATGTTTCTTGAAGGACACAGTAGATCATCAAACACAGATGTTTCTTGAAGGAGTCAGTAGATCATCAAACACAGAGATGTTTCTTGAAGGAGTCAGTAGATCATCAAACACAGATGTTTCTTGAAGGAGTCAGTAGATCATCAAACACAGATGTTCTTGAAGGAGTCAGTAGATCATCAAACACACATGTTTCTTAAAGGAGTCAGTAGATCATCAAACACACATGTTTCTTGAAGGAGTCAGTAGATCATCAAACACAGATGTTTCTTAAAGGAGTCAGTAGATCATCAAACACAGATGTTTCTTGAAGGAGTCAGTAGATCATCAAACACAGATGTTTCTTGAAGGAGTCAGTAGATCATCAAACACACATGTTTCTTGAAGGAGTCAGTAGATCATCAAACACACATGTTTCTTGAAGGAGTCAGTAGATCATCAAACACAGATGTTTCTTGAAGGAGTCAGTAGATCATCAAACACACATGTTTCTTGAAGGAGTCAGTAGATCATCAAACACACATGTTTCTTGAAGGAGTCAGTAGATCATCAAACACAGATGTTTCTTAAAGGAGTCAGTAGATCATCAAACACACATGTTTCTTGAAGGAGTCAGTAGATCATCAAACACAGATGTTTCTTGAAGGAGTCAGTAGATCATCAAACACACATGTTTCTTGAAGGAGTCAGTAGATCATCAAACACAGATGTTTCTTGAAGGAGTCAGTAGATCATCAAACACAGATGTTTCTTGAAGGAGTCAGTAGATCATCAAACACAGATGTTTCTTAAAGGAGTCAGTAGATCATCAAACACACATGTTTCTTGAAGGAGTCAGTAGATCATCAAACACAGATGTTTCTTGAAGGAGTCAGTAGATCATCAAACACACATGTTTCTTGAAGGAGTCAGTAGATCATCAAACACACAAGTTTCTTCAAGGAGTCAGTAGATCATCAAACACAGATGTTTCTTGAAGGAGTCAGTAGATCATCAAACACAGATGTTTCTTGAAGGAGTCAGTAGATCATCAAACACAGATGTTTCTTGAAGGAGTCAGTAGATCATCAAACACATATGTTTCTTGAAGGAGTCAGTAGATCATCAAACACATATGTTTCTTGAAGGAGTCAGTAGATCATCAAACACACATGTTTCTTGAAGGAGTCAGTAGATCATCAAACACATATGTTTCTTGAAGGAGTCAGTAGATCATCAAACACACATGTTTCTTGAAGGAGTCAGTAGATCATCAAACACACATGTTTCTTGAAGGAGTCAGTAGATCATCAAACACAGATGTTTCTTAAAGGAGTCAGTAGATCATCAAACACAGATGTTTCTTGAAGGAGTCAGTAGATCATCAAACACAGATGTTTCTTGAAGGAGTCAGTAGATCATCAAACACAGATGTTTCTTGAAGGAGTCAGTAGATCATCAAACACAGATGTTTCTTGAAGGAGTCAGTAGATCATCAAACACAGATGTTTCTTGAAGGAGCCAGTAGATCATCAAACACAGATGTTTCTTGAAGGAGTCAGTAGATCATCAAACACAGATGTTTCTTGAAGGAGTCAGTAGATCATCAAACACAGATGTTTCTTGAAGGAGTCAGTAGATCATCAAACACAGATGTTTCTTGAAGGAGTCAGTAGATCATCAAACACAGATGTTTCTTGAAGGAGTCAGTAGATCATCAAACACAGATGTTTCTTGAAGGACACAGTAGATCATCAAACACAGATGTTTCTTGAAGGAGTCAGTAGATCATCAAACACAGAGATGTTTCTTGAAGGAGTCAGTAGATCATCAAACACAGATGTTTCTTGAAGGAGTCAGTAGATCATCAAACACAGATGTTCTTGAAGGAGTCAGTAGATCATCAAACACACATGTTTCTTAAAGGAGTCAGTAGATCATCAAACACAGATGTTTCTTGAAGGAGTCAGTAGATCATCAAACACAGATGTTTCTTGAAGGAGTCAGTAGATCATCAAACACAGATGTTTCTTGAAGGAGTCAGTAGATCATCAAACACATATGTTTCTTGAAGGAGTCAGTAGATCATCAAACACATATGTTTCTTGAAGGAGTCAGTAGATCATCAAACACACATGTTTCTTGAAGGAGTCAGTAGATCATCAAACACACATGTTTCTTGAAGGAGTCAGTAGATCATCAAACACACATGTTTCTTGAAGGAGTCAGTAGATCATCAAACACACATGTTTCTTGAAGGAGTCAGTAGATCATCAAACACAGATGTTTCTTAAAGGAGTCAGTAGATCATCAAACACAGATGTTTCTTGAAGGAGTCAGTAGATCATCAAACACAGATGTTTCTTGAAGGAGTCAGTAGATCATCAAACACAGATGTTTCTTGAAGGAGTCAGTAGATCCTCAAACACACATGTTTCTTGAAGGAGTCAGTAGATCATCAAACACACATGTTTCTTGAAGGAGTCAGTAGATCATCAAACACACATGTTTCTTGAAGGAGTCAGTAGATCATCAAACACACATGTTTCTTGAAGGAGTCAGTAGATCATCAAACACACATGTTTCTTGAAGGAGTCAGTAGATCATCAAACACAGATGTTTCTTGAAGGAGTCAGTAGATCATCAAACACAGATGTTTCTTAAAGGAGTCAGTAGATCATCAAACACAGATGTTTCTTGAAGGAGTCAGTAGATCATCAAACACAGATGTTTCTTGAAGGAGTCAGTAGATCATCAAACACAGATGTTTCTTGAAGGAGTCAGTAGATCATCAAACACAGATGTTTCTTGAAGGACACAGTAGATCATCAAACACAGATGTTTCTTGAAGGAGTCAGTAGATCATCAAACACAGAGATGTTTCTTGAAGGAGTCAGTAGATCATCAAACACAGATGTTTCTTGAAGGAGTCAGTAGATCATCAAACACAGATGTTCTTGAAGGAGTCAGTAGATCATCAAACACACATGTTTCTTAAAGGAGTCAGTAGATCATCAAACACACATGTTTCTTGAAGGAGTCAGTAGATCATCAAACACAGATGTTTCTTAAAGGAGTCAGTAGATCATCAAACACAGATGTTTCTTGAAGGAGTCAGTAGATCATCAAACACAGATGTTTCTTGAAGGAGTCAGTAGATCATCAAACACACATGTTTCTTGAAGGAGTCAGTAGATCATCAAACACACATGTTTCTTGAAGGAGTCAGTAGATCATCAAACACAGATGTTTCTTGAAGGAGTCAGTAGATCATCAAACACACATGTTTCTTGAAGGAGTCAGTAGATCATCAAACACACATGTTTCTTGAAGGAGTCAGTAGATCATCAAACACAGATGTTTCTTAAAGGAGTCAGTAGATCATCAAACACACATGTTTCTTGAAGGAGTCAGTAGATCATCAAACACAGATGTTTCTTGAAGGAGTCAGTAGATCATCAAACACACATGTTTCTTGAAGGAGTCAGTAGATCATCAAACACAGATGTTTCTTGAAGGAGTCAGTAGATCATCAAACACAGATGTTTCTTGAAGGAGTCAGTAGATCATCAAACACAGATGTTTCTTAAAGGAGTCAGTAGATCATCAAACACACATGTTTCTTGAAGGAGTCAGTAGATCATCAAACACAGATGTTTCTTGAAGGAGTCAGTAGATCATCAAACACACATGTTTCTTGAAGGAGTCAGTAGATCATCAAACACACAAGTTTCTTCAAGGAGTCAGTAGATCATCAAACACAGATGTTTCTTGAAGGAGTCAGTAGATCATCAAACACAGATGTTTCTTGAAGGAGTCAGTAGATCATCAAACACAGATGTTTCTTGAAGGAGTCAGTAGATCATCAAACACAGATGTTTCTTGAAGGAGTCAGTAGATCATCAAACACAGATGTTTCTTAAAGGAGTCAGTAGATCATCAAACACAGATGTTTCTTGAAGGAGTCAGTAGATCATCAAACACAGATGTTTCTTGAAGGAGTCAGTAGATCATCAAACAGATGTTTCTTGAAGGAGTCAGTAGATCATCAAACACACATGTTTTTTAAAGGAGTCAGTAGATCATCAAACACAGATGTTTCTTGAAGGAGTCAGTAGATCATCAAACACAGATGTTTCTTGAAGGAGTCAGTAGATCATCAAACACAGATGTTTCTTGAAGGAGTCAGTAGATCATCAAACAGATGTTTCTTGAAGGAGTCAGTAGATCATCAAACAGATGTTTCTTGAAGGAGTCAGTAGATCATCAAGAACAAAGAGAGAGAAGATCGTTCCAAAGCTTAGGAGCAACAGCCTGAAAAGATTTCTCTCCTCTGGTCCTGAGTCGTGTGCGTGGAACCATAAGTAGATTCTGATCCACAGACCTCAGAGCCCGAGCTGGGGTGTAAGTCTGGATCAGATCATGAAGGTCTGACCATGAATAGATCTGAAAGTAAGAACCAGAATTTTAAAGTTGATCCTGAAAGAAACTGGAAGCCAGTGAAGAGTTTTAGAAGATTTTTTGCAGGAACAAGAAATAAAACAACAGCAAGTAAGTGTAACAACAGAGTCATTACAACAGTGTAACAACAGAGTCATTACAACAGTGTAACAACAGAGTCATTACAACAGTGTAACAACAGAGTCATTACAACAGTGTAACAACAGAGTCATTACAACAGTGTAACAACAGAATCATTACAACAGTGTAACAACAGAGTCATTACAACAGTGTAACAACAGAGTCATTACAACAGTGTAACAACAGAGTCATTACAACAGTGTAACAACAGAGTCATTACAACAGTGTAACAACAGAGGCATTACAACAGTGTAACAACAGAGGCATTACAACAGTGTAACAACAGAGTCATTACAACAGTGTAACAACAGAGTCATTACAACAGTGTAACAACAGAGGCAATACAACAGTGTAACAACAGAGGCATTACAACAGTGTAACAACAGAGTCATTACAACAGTGTAACAACAGAGTCATTACAACAGTGTAACAACAGAGTCATTACAACAGTGTAACAACAGAGTCATTACAACAGTGTAACAACAGAGGCATTACAACAGTGTAACAACAGAGGCATTACAACAGTGTAACAACAGAGTCATTACAACAGTGTAACAACAGAGGCATTACAACAGTGTAACAACAGAGTCATTACAACAGTGTAACAACAGAGGCATTACAACAGTGTAACAACAGAGTCATTACAACAGTGTAACAACAGAGGCATTACAACAGTGTAACAACAGAGTCAATACAACAGTGTAACAACAGAGTCATTACAACAGTGTAACAACAGAGTCATTACAACAGTGTAACAACAGTGTCATTACAACAGTGTAACAACAGAGGCATTACAACAGTGTAACAACAGAGTCATTACAACAGTGTAACAACAGAGGCATTACAACAGTGTAACAACAGAGTCATTACAACAGTGTAACAACAGAGTCATTACAACAGTGTAACAACAGAGTCATTACAACAGTGTAACAACAGAGTCATTACAACAGTGTAACAACAGAGTCATTACAACAGTGTAACAACAGAGTCATTACAACAGTGTAACAACAGAGGCATTACAACAGTGTAACAACAGAGTCATTACAACAGTGTAACAACAGAGTCATTACAACAGTGTAACAACAGAGTCATTACAACAGTGTAACAACAGAGGCATTACAACAGTGTAACAACAGAGTCATTACAACAGTGTAACAACAGAGTCATTACAACAGTGTAACAACAGAGTCATTACAACAGTGTAACAACAGAGGCATTACAACAGTGTAACAACAGAGTCATTACAACAGTGTAACAACAGAGTCATTACAACAGTGTAACAACAGAGTCATTACAACAGTGTAACAACAGAGTCATTACAACAGTATAACAACAGAGTCATTACAACAGTGTAACAACAGAGTCATTACAACAGTGTAACAACAGAGGCATTACAACAGTGTAACAACAGAATCATTACAACAGTGTAACAACAGAGTCATTACAACAGTGTAACAACAGAGTCATTACAACAGTGTAACAACAGAGTCATTACAACAGTGTAACAACAGAGTCATTACAACAGTGTAACAACATAATCATTACAACAGTGTAACAACAGTCATTACAACAGTGTAACAACAGAGTCATTACAACAGTGTAACAACAGAGTCATTAGACGAGTGTAACAACAGAGTCATTACAACAGTGTAACAACAGTCATTACAACAGTGTAACAACATAGTCATTACAACAGTGTAACAACAGAGTCAATACAACAGTGTAACAACAGAGTCAATACAACAGTGTAACAACAGAATCATTCAACAGTGTAACAACAGAGTCATTACAACAGTGTAACAACAGAGTCATTACAACAGTGTAACAACAGAGTCATTACAACAGTGTAACAACAGAGTCATTACAACAGTGTAAAAACAGAGTCAATACAACAGTGTAACAACAGAATCATTACAACAGTGTAACAACAGAATCATTACAACAGTGTAACAACAGAGTCATTACAACAGTGTAACAACAGAGTCATTACAACAGTGTAACAACAGAGTCATTACAACAGTGTAACAACAGAGTCATTACAACAGTGTAACAACAGAATCATTACAACAGTTTAACAACAGAATCATTACAACAGTGTAACAACAGAGTCATTACAACAGTGTAACAACATAGTCATTACAACAGTGTAACAACAGAGTCATTACAACAGTTTAACAACAGAGTCATTACAACAGTTTAACAACAGAGTCATTACAACAGTGTAACAACAGAGTCATTACAACAGTGTAACAACATAGTCATTACAACAGTTTAACAACAGAGTCAATACAACAGTGTAACAACAGAGTCATTACAACAGTGTAACAACAGAGTCATTACAACAGTGTAACAACAGAGTCATTACAACAGTGTAACAACAGAGTCAATACAACAGTGTAACAACAGAGTCATTACAACAGCGTAACAACAGAGTCATTACAACAGCGTAACAACAGAGTCATTACAACAGCGTAACAACAGAGTCATTACAACAGCGTAACAACAGAGTCATTACAACAGTGTAACAACAGAATCATTACAACAGCGTAACAACAGAGTCATTACAACAGTGTAACAACAGAGTCATTACAACAGTGTAACAACAGAGTCATTACAACAGTGTAACAACAGAGTCATTACAACAGTGTAACAACAGAGTCATTACAACAGTGTAACAACAGAGTCATTACAACAGCGTAACAACAGAGTCATTACAACAGCGTAACAACAGAGTCATTACAACAGCGTAACAACAGAGTCATTACAATAGCGTAACAACAGAGTCATTACAACAGTGTAACAACAGAGTCATTACAACAGCGTAACAACAGAGTCATTACAACAGTGTAACAACAGAGTCATTACAACAGTGTAACAACAGAGTCATTACAACAGTGTAACAACAGAGTCATTACAACAGCGTAACAACAGAGTCATTACAACAGCGTAACAACAGAGTCATTACAACAGCGTAACAACAGAGTCATTACAACAGTGTAACAACAGAGTCATTACAACAGCGTAACAACAGAGTCATTACAACAGCGTAACAACAGAGTCATTACAACAGCGTAACAACAGAGTCATTACAACAGCGTAACAACAGAGTCATTACAACAGCGTAACAACAGAGTCATTACAACAGTGTAACAACAGAGTCATTACAACAGCGTAACAACAGAGTCATTACAACAGCGTAACAACAGAGTCATTACAACAGTGTAACAACAGAGTCATTACAACAGTGTAACAACAGAGTCATTACAACAGCGTAACAACAGAGTCATTACAACAGCGTAACAACAGAGTCATTACAACAGAGTAACAACAGAGTCATTACAACAGCGTAACAACAGAGTCATTACAACAGCGTAACAACAGAGTCATTACAACAGCGTAACAAAAGAGTCATTACAACAGCGTAACAACAGTCATTACAACAGCGTAACAACAGTCATTACAACAGTGTAACAACAGAGTCATTACAACAGCGTAACAACAGTCATTACAACAGTGTAACAACAGAGTCATTACAACAGCGTAACAACAGAGTCATTACAACAGAGTAACAACAGAGTCATTACAACAGCGTAACAACAGAGTCATTACAACAGTGTAACAACAGAGTCATTACAACAGTGTAACAACAGAGTCATTACAACAGCGTAACAACAGAGTCATTACAACAGAGTAACAACAGAGTCATTACAACAGCGTAACAACAGAGTCATTAGACGATCCAGATCTTCAGGCCTTGCTCAACTCTCTGCCTCAGACCTTGCGTGGGGCCAGGAAAGGGAGCGAGGAATGTGAGTCTGATGATGTTGCTCCAGGCTCAGAGGAAGGTCGGATGGAGGGAAGGATGGAGGGAGGGAGGGAGGGAAGGATGGAGGGAGGGGGTTAATGAAGGGAGCTGCAGGAGGGGGAGGCAGACAGTTTGGCCCCTCAGCTCTTAGGAAAGACTCTCAGGCTGCTCTGGAAAACACAGGATGTGGGCAGGAGGGAGAACGGGCTTAGACAACCCCCCCACCGCCCACACACACACGCACACACACACGCGCACACACACACACACACACACACACACACACACACACACACACACACACACACACACACACACACACACACACACACACACACACACACACACACACACACACACACACACACACACACACACACACACACACACACACACACACTTCTCTCATTCCTCCATTTAACCCTTTCCTGCCTCTGCAGGACTGAAGCTGTGACTTCATGAGTCAAGTTACTGATGGTTCAGAGAAGATACACTTTATTGAATATACATGAACATTCATCTATACGTTGACTTGTATACATTCGTACATAAACATCTATACGTTGACTTGTATACATTCGTACATAAACATCTATACGTTGACTTGTATACATTCGTACATAAACATCTATACGTTGACTTGTATACATTCGTACATAAACATCTATACGTTGACTTGTATACATTCGTACATAAACATCTATACGTTGACTTGTATACATTCGTACATAAACATCTATACGTTGACTTGTATACATTCGTACATAAACATCTATACGTTGACTTGTATACATTCGTACATAAACATCTATACGTTGACTTGTATACATTCGTACATAAACATCTATACGTTGACTTGTATACATTCGTACATAAACATCTATACGTTGACTTGTATACATTCGTACATAAACATCTATACGTTGACTTGTATACATTCGTACATAAACATCTATACGTTGACTTGTATACATTCGTACATAAACATCTATACGTTGACTTGTATACATTCGTACATAAACATCTATATGTTGACTTGTATACATTCGTACATAACATCTATACGTTGACTTGTATACATTCGTACATAAACATCTATACGTTGACTTGTATACATTCGTACATAAACATCTATACGTTGACTTGTATACATTCGTACATAAACATCTATACGTTGACTTGTATACATTCGTACATAAACATCTATATGTTGACTTGTATACATTCGTACATAAACATCTATACGTTGACTTGTATACATTCGTACATAAACATCTATACGTTGACTTGTATACATTCGTACATAAACATCTATACGTTGACTTGTATACATTCGTACATAAACATCTATACGTTGACTTGTATACATTCGTACATAAACATCTATACGTTGACTTGTATACATTCGTACATAAACATCTATACGTTGACTTGTATACATTCGTACATAAACATCTATACGTTGACTTGTATACATTCGTACATAAACATCTATACGTTGACTTGTATACATTCGTACATAAACATCTATACGTTGACTTGTATACATTCGTACATAAACATCTATACGTTGACTTGTATACATTCGTACATAAACATCTATACGTTGACTTGTATACATTCGTACATAAACATCTATACGTTGACTTGTATACATTCGTACATAAACATCTATACGTTGACTTGTATACATTCGTACATAAACATCTATACGTTGACTTGTATACATTCGTACATAAACATCTATACGTTGACTTGTATACATTCGTACATAAACATCTATACGTTGACTTGTATACATTCGTACATAAACATCTATACGTTGACTTGTATACATTCGTACATAAACATCTATATGTTGACTTGTATACATTCGTACATAACATCTATACGTTGACTTGTATACATTCGTACATAAACATCTATACGTTGACTTGTATACATTCGTACATAAACATCTATACGTTGACTTGTATACATTCGTACATAAACATCTATACGTTGACTTGTATACATTCGTACATAAACATCTATACGTTGACTTGTATACATTCGTACATAAACATCTATACGTTGACTTGTATACATTCGTACATAAACATCTATATGTTGACTTGTATACATTCGTACATAAACATCTATACGTTGACTTGTATACATTCGTACATAAACATCTATACGTTGACTTGTATACATTCGTACATAAACATCTATACGTTGACTTGTATACATTCGTACATAAACATCTATACGTTGACTTGTATACATTCGTACATAAACATCTATACGTTGACTTGTATACATTCGTACATAAACATCTATACGTTGACTTGTATACATTCGTACATAAACATCTATACGTTGACTTGTATACATTCGTACATAAACATCTATACGTTGACTTGTATACATTCGTACATAAACATCTATACGTTGACTTGTATACATTCGTACATAAACATCTATACGTTGACTTGTATACATTCGTACATAAACATCTATACGTTGACTTGTATACATTCGTACATAAACATCTATACGTTGACTTGTATACATTCGTACATAAACATCTATACGTTGACTTGTATACATTCGTACATAAACATCTATACGTTGACTTGTATACATTCGTACATAAACATCTATACGTTGACTTGTATACATTCGTACATAAACATCTATACGTTGACTTGTATACATTCGTACATAAACATCTATACGTTGACTTGTATACATTCGTACATAAACATCTATATGTTGACTTGTATACATTCGTACATAACATCTATACGTTGACTTGTATACATTCGTACATAAACATCTATACGTTGACTTGTATACATTCGTACATAAACATCTATACGTTGACTTGTATACATTCGTACATAAACATCTATACGTTGACTTGTATACATTCGTACATAAACATCTATACGTTGACTTGTATACATTCGTACATAACATTGAACCCACCACAGGAGAACCACGGCTCCAAACTCAAGTATTTGATTTTGCTCACGAGTGAGGACTGTGTACAAAACACCATCGAGTACTTTGTTGTTTCTCAACGAGCACGTACAGAAACATTCACCGTGATTGTGCATAAAAGACGTAAAATAACTGATGTTTGTTCTGTTCAAGCTATTTTACATTTAATAAAAGAAATGATTGAAACATGTTTCCGTCTTTTTCTAGAAGTTGAACAATAAAGAACCAATTATGGAATCAAAACGTCCTGATGATCATCAATGAATCCAAAGTAAGAAACTCACAAGTGCTTTAAGTCACTGTGGGTCTGAAGTAAGTAAGCGTTACATGTATTATATTCAAGTATAAATACTGTATATATAAAGTACGATCATATCATGTTCATTTGCATTTAATAAATTCCATCGTTAAAAACGTATTTCCCACAGATTTGTTGAGAGATATTTGAACAAAGAGCACAAACATGACAAAACAATCCTTCATTCGTTCAAATGGACAGAAAGACGACGCTGAGTGACTCACCTCAGCCTTGTACATTCTGATCAGGCCCTGGTTGACTTTGGACCAGGAGGGAACAGCGCTGATGTTCCACAGCTGGTTGGAGTGTTCACCAAACGGGCCGGTCTTCATCTGGACCCAGCAGAGAAGAGAACCATCTCAGAACAAGATCCTTCAAAGAGTAGACGTGTCGAAGCTTCGTGACACAGTATGAACGTCAGTAGGTGGCGCCCTCAGCTTCACTGTGTTCCAGAGCAGAGAGTGACATCTAGTGGACTCTGCAACACATCGACGCTAGTGCTGCACGACATAGGAAATATGTGCGACATTTCATATCAGTGTCTTGGAGTGCGATCTCGATATTAATGCGAATTGTATTTTTCTTTCGCCTAAAAATGTGGTCGCGTGAAGGTAAGCAAGTCATTTATATCTGCAGAGCGCTTAGTGGAGGTCGGGGTTAAAAGAAGGAAAAAGACGATATTTCACTTTCGTTTATAACACTTCGGTGTCGACATGATGGTAAAAAAATATCTCTTATAACACTCAGTCTCGCGGGAAAACTGATGTCCCGCGAGACTGAGCGACATCAGAGAGGAGCTGCCGGCGCGTCGTGATATCACCAAATCAATAATAAATCCTTGTACACGCACACATAACACTTTATAAATGACGCTAACAACTTAGCTCGTTAGCATACGGTGAAGACGCACACATAACACTTTATAAATGATGCTAACAACTTAGCTCGTTAGCATACGGTGAAGACGCACACATAACACTTTATAAATGACGCTAACAACTTAGCTTGTTAGCATACGGTGAAGACGCACACATAACACTTTATAAATGACGCTAACAACTTAGCTTGTTAGCATACGGTGAAGACGCACACATAACACTTTATAAATGACGCTAACAACTTAGCTTGTTAGCATACGGTGAAGACGCACACATAACACTTTATAAATGACGCTAACAACTTAGCTCGTTAGCATACGGTTTAGACGGACACATAACACTTTATAAATGATGCTAACAACTTAGCTCGTTAGCATACGGTGAAGACGGACACATAACACTTTATAAATGACGCTAACAACTTAGCTCGTTAGCATACGGTGAAGACGGACACATAACACTTTATAAATGACACTAACAACTTAGCTCGTTAGCATACGGTTTAGACGGACACATAACACTTTATAAATGATGCTAACAACTTAGCTCGTTAGCATACGGTGAAGACGGACACATAACACTTTATAAATGACGCTAACAACTTAGCTCGTTAGCATACGGTGAAGACGCACACATAACACTTTATAAATGATGCTAACAACTTAGCTCGTTAGCATACGGTGAAGACGGACACATAACACTTTATAAATGACGCTAACAACTTAGCTCGTTAGCATACGGTGAAGACGCACACATAACACTTTATAAATGACACTAACAACTTAGCTCGTTAGCATACGGTTTAGACGGACACATAACACTTTATAAATGACGCTAACAACTTATTTCGTTAGCATACAGTGAAGTAGGACACCTAACACTTTATAAATGACGCTAACAACTTAGCTCGTTAGCATACGGTGAAGACGCACACATAACACTTTATAAATGACGCTAACAACTTAGCTCGTTAGCATACGGTGAAGACGCACACATAACACTTTATAAATGACGCTTACAACTTAGCTCGTTAGCATACGGTTTAGACGGACACATAACACTTTATAAATGACGCTAACAACTTAGCTCGTTAGCATACGGTGAAGACGGACAGGTTTACACTTGTTTATAACACTTTATAAATGATGCTAACAACTTAGCTCGTTAGCATACGGTTTAGACGCACACATAACACTTTATAAATGACGCTAACAACTTAGCTCGTTAGCATACAGTGAAGTAGGACACCTAACACTTTATAAATGACGCTAACAACTTAGCTCGTTAGCATACGGTGAAGACGGACAGGTTTACACTCGTTTATAACACTTTATAAATGACGCTAACAACTTAGCTCGTTAGCATACGGTGAAGACGGACAGGTTTACACTTGTTTATAACACTTTATAAATGACGCTAACAACTTAGCTCGTTAGCATACGGTGAAGACGGACAGGTTTACACTCGTTTATAACACTTTATAAATGACGCTAACAACTTAGCTCGTTAGCATACGGTGAAGACGGACAGGTTTACACTCGTTTATAACACTTTATAAATGACGCTAACAACTTAGCTCTTCTAAGAAAACAACTGAGACGAGATGAAAAGTTCTTACAATATGTTGCTTTAACAAAGGAGGTTGAAAGAGACGAGTGACTGGATCACTAGTGTTTGACTAGATCATAAGTTAGTATTACTTCACTGGATCACTAGTGTTTGACTAGATCATAAGTTAGTATTACTTCACTGGATCACTAGTGTTTGACTAGATCATAAGTTAGTATTACTTCACTGGATCACTAGCGTTTGACTAGATCATAAGTTAGTATTACTTCACTGGATCACTAGCGTTTGACTAGATCATAAGTTAGTATTACTTCACTGGATCACTAGTGTTTGACTAGATCATAAGTTAGTATTACTTCACTGGATCACTAGTGTTTGACTAGATCATAAGTTAGTATTACTTCACTGGATCACTAGTGTTTGACTAGATCATAAGTTAGTATTACTTCACTGGATCACTAGTGTTTGACTAGATCATAAGTTAGTATTACTTCACTGGATCACTAGTGTTTGACTAGATCATAAGTTAGTATTACTTCACTGGATCACTAGTGTTTGACTAGATCATAAGTTAGTATTACTTCACTGGATCACTAGTGTTTGACTAGATCATAAGTTAGTATTACTTCACTGGATCACTAGTGTTTGACTAGATCATAAGTTAGTATTACTTCACTGGATCACTAGTGTTTGACTAGATCATAAGTTAGTATTACTTCACTGGATCACTAGTGTTTGACTAGATCATAAGTTAGTATTACTTCACTGGATCACTAGTGTTTGACTAGATCATAAGTAAGTATTACTTCACTGGATCACTAGTGTTTAACTAGATCATAAGTTAGTATTACTTCACTGGATCACTAGTGTTTAACTAGATCATAAGTTAGTATTACTTCACTGGATCACTAGTGTTTGACTAGATCATAAGTTAGTATTACTTCACTGGATCACTAGTGTTTGATTAGATCATAAGTTGAGCAAAGACGCGTCGCCATAGCAACCGAGCCTAACACAGTTCACAGACGGACGGAGACGTAAACAACAACGAGACATAGAAGTACAAACTGACAACTTTACAGAACGTGACACTGATTGATCGAAGTGTGTATTAAAGAAATGCTTGATTTATACAATAAAACATTATAAATTACTACATGTTTACATATATATATATATAAATGCATGTGCACATATCGCGATATCGCAATTTTTTTGCTATAGCCTTCATTGACAGGGTTTCATGAGGCTTCAGATCATCATGACACTGATGAACACGAGCTCGACTGTCAGACTTGAATTCTCCTCAAACAAGCATCACATGGAACCAGCAACGATGTCTGGGTCGATGGAGACACAGTCGCTGGAGTTGATCTGGTTCTTACACTCAACGACGAACATGCTCATGAAGAGTTGGTTTGAAACCATAGAAAGACATGTGAAGAACGTAGGAGATGAAACCATAGAAAGACATGTGGAGAACGTTGGTGATGAAACCATAGAAAGACATGTGGAGAACGTTGGAGATGAAACCATAGAAAGACATGTGGAGAACGTTGGAGGTGAAACCATAGAAAGACATGTGGAGAACGTTGGAGATGAAACCATAGAAAGACATGTGGAGAACGTTGGAGATGGAACCATAGAAAGACATGTGGAGAACGTTGGAGATGAAACCATAGAAAGACATGTGGAGAACGTTGGTGATGAAACCATAGAAAGACATGTGGAGAACGTTGGAGATGAAACCATAGAAAGACATGTGGAGAACGTTGGAGATGAAACCATAGAAAGACATGTGGAGAACGTTGGAGATGGAACCATAGAAAGACATGTGGAGAACGTTGGTGATGAAACCATAGAAAGACATGTGGAGAACGTTGGAGATGAAACCATAGAAAGACATGTGGAGAACGTTGGAGATGAAACCATAGAAAGACATGTGGAGAACGTTGGAGATGGAACCATAGAAAGACATGTGGAGAACGTTGGTGATGAAACCATAGAAAGACATGTGGAGAACGTTGGAGATGAAACCATAGAAAGACATGTGGAGAACGTTGGAGATGAAACCATAGAAAGACATGTGGAGAACGTTGGAGATGAAACCATAGAAAGACATGTGGAGAACGTTGGTGATGAAACCATAGAAAGACATGTGGAGAACGTTGGTGATGAAACCATAGAAAGACATGTGGAGAACGTTGGAGATGGAACCATAGAAAGACATGTGGAGAACGTTGGTGATGAAACCATAGAAAGACATGTGGAGAACGTTGGTGATGAAACCATAGAAAGACATGTGGAGAACGTTGGAGATGGAACCATAGAAAGACATGTGGAGAACGTTGGAGATGAAACCATAGAAAGACATGTGGAGAACGTTGGAGATGAAACCATAGAAAGACATGTGGAGAACGTAGGAGATGAAACCATAGAAAGACATGTGGAGAACGTTGGTGATGAAACCATAGAAAGACATGTGGAGAACGTTGGAGATGAAACCATAGAAAGACATGTGGAGAACGTTGGAGATGAAACCATAGAAAGACATGTGGAGAACGTTGGAGATGAAACCATAGAAAGACATGTGGAGAACGTTGGTGATGAAACCATAGAAAGACATGTGGAGAACGTTGGTGATGAAACCATAGAAAGACATGTGGAGAACGTTGGAGATGAAACCATAGAAAGACATGTGGAGAACGTTGGAGATGAAACCATAGAAAGACATGTGGAGAACGTTGGAGATGAAACCATAGAAAGACATGTGGAGAACGTTGGTGATGAAACCATAGAAAGACATGTGGAGAACGTTGGAGATGAAACCATAGAAAGACATGTGGAGAACGTTGGTGATGAAACCATAGAAAGACATGTGGAGAACGTTGGTGATGAAACCATAGAAAGACATGTGGAGAACGTTGGAGATGAAACCATAGAAAGACATGTGGAGAACGTTGGAGATGAAACCATAGAAAGACATGTGGAGAACGTTGGAGATGAAACCATAGAAAGACATGTGGAGAACGTTGGAGATGAAACCATAGAAAGACATGTGGAGAACGTTGGAGATGAAACCATAGAAAGACATGTGGAGAACGTTGGTGATGAAACCATAGAAAGACATGTGGAGAACGTTGGAGATGAAACCATAGAAAGACATGTGGAGAACGTTGGAGATGAAACCATAGAAAGACATGTGGAGAACGTTGGTGATGAAACCATAGAAAGACATGTGGAGAACGTTGGAGATGGAACCATAGAAAGACATGTGGAGAACGTTGGAGATGAAACCATAGAAAGACATGTGGAGAACGTTGGAGATGAAACCATAGAAAGACATGGGGAGAACGTTGGAGATGAAACCATAGAAAGACATGTGGAGAACGTTGGTGATGAAACCATAGAAAGACATGTGGAGAACGTTGGAGATGGAACCATAGAAAGACATGTGGAGAACGTTGGAGATGGAACCATAGAAAGACATGTGGAGAACGTTGGAGATGGAACCATAGAAAGACATGTGGAGAACGTTGGTGATGAAACCATAGAAAGACATGTGGAGAACGTTGGAGATGGAACCATAGAAAGACATGTGGAGAACGTTGGAGATGAAACCATAGAAAGACATGTGGAGAACGTTGGTGATGAAACCATAGAAAGACATGTGGAGAACGTTGGAGATGGAACCATAGAAAGACATGTGGAGAACGTTGGTGATGAAACCATAGAAAGACATGTGGAGAACGTTGGAGATGAAACCATAGAAAGACATGTGGAGAACGTTGGTGATGAAACCATAGAAAGACATGTGGAGAACGTTGGAGATGGAACCATAGAAAGACATGTGGAGAACGTTGGTGATGAAACCATAGAAAGACATGTGGAGAACGTTGGTGATGAAACCATAGAAAGACATGTGGAGAACGTTGGTGATGAAACCATAGAAAGACATGTGGAGAACGTTGGAGATGAAACCATAGAAAGACATGTGGAGAACGTTGGAGATGAAACCATAGAAAGACATGTGGAGAACGTTGGTGATGAAACCATAGAAAGACATGTGGAGAACGTTGGAGATGGAACCATAGAAAGACATGTGGAGAACGTTGGTGATGAAACCATAGAAAGACATGTGGAGAACGTTGGTGATGAAACCATAGAAAGACATGTGGAGAACGTTGGAGATGGAACCATAGAAAGACATGTGGAGAACGTTGGAGATGGAACCATAGAAAGACATGTGGAGAACGTTGGTGATGAAACCATAGAAAGACATGTGGAGAACGTTGGAGATGAAACCATAGAAAGACATGTGGAGAACGTTGGAGATGAAACCATAGAAAGACATGTGGAGAACGTTGGAGATGGAACCATAGAAAGACATGTGGAGAACGTTGGAGATGGAACCATAGAAAGACATGTGGAGAACGTTGGTGATGAAACCATAGAAAGACATGTGGAGAACGTTGGAGATGAAACCATAGAAAGACATGTGGAGAACGTTGGAGATGAAACCATAGAAAGACATGTGGAGAACGTTGGAGATGAAACCATAGAAAGACATGTGGAGAACGTTGGAGATGAAACCATAGAAAGACATGTGGAGAACGTTGGAGATGAAACCATAGAAAGACATGTGGAGAACGTTGGAGATGAAACCATAGAAAGACATATGGAGAACGTTGGAGATGAAACCATAGAAAGACATGTGGAGAACGTTGGAGATGAAACCATAGAAAGACATGTGGAGAACGTTGGTGATGAAACCATAGAAAGACATGTGGAGAACGTTGGAGATGAAACCATAGAAAGACATGTGGAGAACGTTGGAGATGAAACCATAGAAAGACATGTGGAGAACGTTGGAGATGGAACCATAGAAAGACATGTGGAGAACGTTGGAGATGAAACCATAGAAAGACATGTGGAGAACGTTGGAGATGAAACCATAGAAAGACATGTGGAGAACGTTGGAGATGAAACCATAGAAAGACATGTGGAGAACGTTGGAGATGAAACCATAGAAAGACATGTGGAGAACGTTGGAGATGGAACCATAGAAAGACAGAACGTTGCTCACTGGTCTCTGGATGCTTCATGAGTGAACGAGGAGAGAAGGGGAGAAATGGATGGTGATGAAGGAGAGAAGTCACGTCATAGACGTTCAAACACTGATCGATGGTTGAAGACACAGCAGAGATGTTGCCTGAGGAGGTTCTTGAGGAAACAAACATTAGTTGTCCTCACATGAGCCTCGTGACGGAGACAGTCGTCTTGTCCTTTGTCTGCCTCCACTGAAGCCACGCATGTTCACGGTTATGAACAGGAAGTAAGAGGCTGACAGTCATGTGATGAGAACCAGGAGAACCAAGAGAACCAGGAGAACCAAGAGAACCAGGAGAACCAGGAGAACCAAGAGAACCAGGAGAACCAAGAGAACCAGGAGAACCAAGAGAACCAAGAGAACCAGGAGAACCACGAGAACCAAGAGAACCAGGAGAACCAAGAGAACCACGAGAACCAGGAGAACCAAGAGAACCAGGAGAACCAAGAGAACCAAGAGAACCAGGAGAACCAAGAGAACCAGGAGGACCACGAGAACCAAGAGAACCAGGAGAACCACGAGAACCAAGAGAACCACGAGAACCAAGAGAACCACGAGAACCAAGAGAACCACGAGAACCAGGAGAACCACGAGAACCAAGAGAACCAGGAGAACCAAGAGAACCAAGAGAACCAAGAGAACCAGGAGAACCAGGACCAGTGACTCCACAGTCACACGACGTTCAGTACAAATAAAGGATGCAGTTTTTCTCCTGAGACTCACAGGACAAGACAGTACTTTACTTATTAATACATGTATAAAAATGTACAGTATATAACAAAAACTCATTTATGTGTGTGTATAAATATATATATATATATATATTCACAGCATATATACATCTATACGAAGAGGACTTTAACAACAGATGAAGAAACGTCATAAATAAGTAACAAATTAAGTTCATCTCCTGATGGAAACTATCAGGACAACAAAGAAGTGTTTATGAATGAAAGTCTTCTGTCTTCATCAAGGACCTCCAGCAGAAGAAAGAGAAAGAAAAACCTCCTTTTTCCATCCTTCTCCCCCCTCCTTCTCCCTTCTCCCCCCTCCTTCTCCCTTCTCCCCCCTCCTTCTCCCTCCTTCTCCCTCCTTCTCCCTCCTCCCCCTTCCTCCCTCACCCCTCCCCCTTCCTCCCTCCTTCTCCCCCCTCCTTCTCCCTCCTCCCCCTTCCTCCCTCCTTCTCCCTCCTCCCCCTTCCTCCCTCACCCCTCCCCCTTCCTCCCTCCTTCTCCCTCCCCCCTCCTCCTCCCTCCTTTCCCCCCCCTCTCCTTCCCCCTCATTCTCCCTCATTCTCCCTCCCCCCTCCTTCTCCCTCCTTCTCCCTCCTTCTCCCTCCTTCTCCCTCCCCCCTCCTTCTCCCTCCTTCTCCCTCCCCCCTCCTTCTCCCTCATTCTCCCTCCCCCCTCCTCCCCCCTCCAGACACTTCCAGGGCCTGCATGAGAACACATGGGGGAGGGAGGGGGGAGGGAGGGGGGAGGGAAGGGGGGAGGGAAGGGGGGAGGAGACAGACCGTAGTCCCTGGAGGAATGATTCACATGTGGAAGGAAGTGACTCATGTTTAGACACACACATGCACACACACATGCACACACACATGCACACACACATGCACACACACATGCACACACACATGCACACACACATGCACACACACATGCACACACACACACACACTCACACATGCACACATGCACGCACACACACACATGCACACACACTCATGCACACGCACGCTACTACACTATCACAACACCAGAGTCAAGTACTGGACAATACTACACATATATACTTGTTACTACACTATCACAACACCAGAGTCAAGTACTGGACAATACTACACATATATATACTTGTTACTACACTATCACAACACCAGAGTCAAGTACTGGAAAATACTACACATATATACTTGTTACTACACTATCACAACACCAGAGTCAAGTACTGGACAATACTACACATATATACTTGTTACTACACTATCACAACACCAGAGTCAAGTACTGGACAATACTACACATATATACTTGTTACTACACTATCACAACACCAGAGTCAAGTACTGGAAAATACTACACATATATACTTGTTACTACACTATCACAACACCAGAGTCAAGTACTGGACAAGACTACACATATATATACTTGTTACTACACTATCACAACACCAGAGTCAAGTACTGGAAAATACTACACATATATACTTGTTACTACACTATCACAACACCAGAGTCAAGTACTGGACAATACTACACATATATAGTTGTTACTACACTATCACAACACCAGAGTCAAGTACTGGAAAATACTACACATATATACTTGTTACTACACTATCACAACACCAGAGTCAAGTACTGGACAATACTACACATATATATACTTGTTACTACACTATCACAACACCAGAGTCAAGTACTGGACAATACTACACATATATACTTGTTACTACACTATCACAACACCAGAGTCAAGTACTGGACAATACTACACATATATACTTGTTATTACACTATCACAACACCAGAGTCAAGTACTGGACAATACTACACATATATACTTGTTACTACACTATCACAACACCAGAGTCAAGTACTGGACAATACTACACACATATACTTGTTACTACACTATCACAACACCAGAGTCAAGTACTGGACAATACTACACATATATACTTGTTACTGCACTATCACAACACCAGAGTCAAGTACTGGACAATACTACACACATATACTTGTTACTACACTATCACAACACCAGAGTCAAGTACTGGACAATACTACACATATATACTCGTTACTACACTATCACAACACCAGAGTCAAGTACTGGACAATACTACACATATATCCTTGTTACTACACTATCACAACACCAGAGTCAAGTACTGGACAATACTACACACATATACTTGTTACTACACTATCACAACACCAGAGTCAAGTACTGGACAATACTACACATATATACTTGTTACTACACTATCACAACACCAGAGTCAAGTACTGGACAATACTACACATATATACTTGTTACTACACTATCACAACACCAAAGTCAAGTACTGGACAATACTACACATATATACTTGTTACTACACTATCACAACACCAGAGTCAAGGCTAATATTACTCACTTCTTAAACACTCATTGTATTGTATTTATTCAGTTGTTAATTCAACATCTGACACATTAACTTAGTTTAATTAAAATACTATTTCAGTTTAATGGTAAAAGTGTAACGAGAGAAAACCTTTGTTCAAAGCAACTCTTGAGATAGTTTGAAAAACAAACCATTCAGACGTGTATATGTTTGAAGTATTATAGAATTATACGACAGTATGTTTCACATCACTGGAGCGAGTGAACGTAGTTCAAACCTTCCTTCATGATGAAGTAACAACAGAAGGAGAAGGAGAGACTTGTGTCTCATCAATACTACATTTATGATAGTAGAAGTTACTACAACAACTTCTTCACAGTCAAGAGTATGTTTGTGTCTCATCAATACTACATTTATGATAGTAGAAGTTACTACAACAACTTCTTCACAGTCAAGAGTATGTTTGTGTCTCATCAATACTACATTTATGATAGTAGAAGTTACTACAACTACTTCATAGTCAAGAGTCAAGAGTATGTTTGTGTCTCATCAATACTACATTTATGATCGTGGAAGTTACTACAACTTCTTCACAGTCAAGAGTGTGTTTGTGTCTCATCAATACTACATTTATGATCGTAGAAGTTACTACAACTTCTTCACAGTCAAGAGTATGTTTGTGTCTCATCAATACTACATTTATGATCGTAGAAGTTACTACAACTTCTTCACAGTCAAGAGTATGTTTGTGTCTCATCAATACTACATTTATGATCGTAGAAGTTACTACAACTTCTTCACAGTCAAGAGTGTGTTTGTGTCTCATCAATACTACATTTATGATCGTAGAAGTTACTACAACTTCTTCACAGTCAAGAGTATGTTTGTGTCTCATCAATACTACATCTATGATCATAGAAGTTACTACAAAACCTTCTTTACAGTCAAGAGTATGTTTGTGTCTCATCAATACTACATCTATGATAGTAGAAGTTACTACAACAACTTCTTCACAGTCAAGAGTATGTTTGTGTCTCATCAATACTACATTTATGATAGTAGAAGTTACTACAACAACTTCTTCACAGTCAAGAGTATGTTTGTGTCTCATCAATACTACATTTATGATAGTAGAAGTTACTACAACTACTTCATAGTCAAGAGTCAAGAGTATGTTTGTGTCTCATCAATACTACATTTATGATCGTGGAAGTTACTACAACTTCTTCACAGTCAAGAGTGTGTTTGTGTCTCATCAATACTACATTTATGATCGTAGAAGTTACTACAACTTCTTCACAGTCAAGAGTATGTTTGTGTCTCATCAATACTACATTTATGATCGTAGAAGTTACTACAACTTCTTCACAGTCAAGAGTATGTTTGTGTCTCATCAATACTACATTTATGATCGTAGAAGTTACTACAACTTCTTCACAGTCAAGAGTGTGTTTGTGTCTCATCAATACTACATTTATGATCGTAGAAGTTACTACAACTTCTTCACAGTCAAGAGTATGTTTGTGTCTCATCAATACTACATCTATGATCGTAGAAGTTACTACAAAACCTTCTTTACAGTCAAGAGTATGTTTGTGTCTCATCAATACTACATCTATGATCGTAGAAGTTACTACAACTTCTTCACAGTCAAGAGTATGTTTGTGTCTCATCAATACTACATCTATGATCGTAGAAGTTACTACAACTTCTTCACAGTCAAGAGTATGTTTGTGTCTCATCAATACTACATCTATGATAATAGAAGTTACTACAACTTCTTCACAGTCAAGAGTATGTTTGTGTCTCATCAATACTACATCTATGATCGTAGAAGTTACTACAAAACCTTCTTTACAGTCAAGAGTATGTTTGTGTCTCATCAATACTACATCTATGATCGTAGAAGTTACTACAACTTCTTCACAGTCAAGAGTATGTTTGTGTCTCATCAATACTACATCTATGATCGTAGAAGTTACTACAAAACATTCTTTACAGTCAAGAGTATGTTTGTGTCTCATCAATACTACATCTATGATCGTGGAAGTTACTACAACTTCTTCACAGTCAAGAGTGTGTTTGTGTCTCATCAATACTACATTTATGATCGTAGAAGTTACTACAACTTCTTCACAGTCAAGAGTATGTTTGTGTCTCATCAATACTACATCTATGATCGTAGAAGTTACTACAACTTCTTCACAGTCAAGAGTGTGTTTGTGTCTCATCAATACTACATCTATGATCGTAGAAGTTACTACAACTTCTTCACAGTCAAGAGTGTGTTTGTGTTTCATCAATACTACATTTATGATCGTAGAAGTTACTACAACTTCTTCACAGTCAAGAGTATGTTTGTGTCTCATCAATACTACATCTATGATCGTAGAAGTTACTACAACTTCTTCACAGTCAAGAGTATGTTTGTGTCTCATCAATACTACATTTATGATCGTAGAAGTTACTACAACTTCTTCACAGTCAAGAGTATGTTTGTGTCTCATCAATACTACATTTATGATCGTAGAAGTTACTACAACTTCTTCACAGTCAAGAGTGTGTTTGTGTCTCATCAATACTACATTTATGATCGTAGAAGTTACTACAACTTCTTCACAGTCAAGAGTATGTTTGTGTCTCATCAATACTACATCTATGATCGTAGAAGTTACTACAAAACCTTCTTTACAGTCAAGAGTATGTTTGTGTCTCATCAATACTACATCTATGATCGTAGAAGTTACTACAACTTCTTCACAGTCAAGAGTATGTTTGTGTCTCATCAATACTACATCTATGATCGTAGAAGTTACTACAACTTCTTCACAGTCAAGAGTATGTTTGTGTCTCATCAATACTACATCTATGATAGTAGAAGTTACTACAACTTCTTCACAGTCAAGAGTATGTTTGTGTCTCATCAATACTACATCTATGATCGTAGAAGTTACTACAAAACCTTCTTTACAGTCAAGAGTATGTTTGTGTCTCATCAATACTACATCTATGATCGTAGAAGTTACTACAACTTCTTCACAGTCAAGAGTATGTTTGTGTCTCATCAATACTACATCTATGATCGTAGAAGTTACTACAAAACATTCTTTACAGTCAAGAGTATGTTTGTGTCTCATCAATACTACATCTATGATCGTAGAAGTTACTACAACTTCTTCACAGTCAAGAGTGTGTTTGTGTCTCATCAATACTACATTTATGATCGTAGAAGTTACTACAACTTCTTCACAGTCAAGAGTATGTTTGTGTCTCATCAATACTACATTTATGATCGTAGAAGTTACTACAACAACTTCTTCAGTCAAGAGTATGTTTGTGTCTCATCAATACTACATCTATGATCGTAGAAGTTACTACAACTTCTTCAGTCAAGAGTATGTTTGTGTCTCATCAATACTACATCTATGATCATAGAAGTTACTACAACTTCTTCAGTCAAGAGTATGTTTGTGTCTCATCAATACTACATTTATGATCGTAGAAGTTACTACAACAACTTCTTCACAGTCAAGAGTATGTTTGTGTCTCATCAATACTACATTTATGATCGTAGAAGTTACTACAACTTCTTCAGTCAAGAGTATGTTTGTGTCTCATCAATACTACATTTATGATCGTAGAAGTTACTACAACTTCTTCAGTCAAGAGTATGTTTGTGTCTCATCAATACTACATTTCCGATCGTAGAAGTTACTACAACAACTTCTTCACAGTCAAGAGTATGTTTGTGTCTCATCAATACTACATTTATGATCGTAGAAGTTACTACAACAACTTCTTCACAGTCAAGAGTGTGTTTGTGTCTCATCAATACTACATCTATGATCATAGAAGTTACTACAACTTCTTCACAGTCAAGAGTATGTTTGTGTCTCATCAATACTACATCTATGATCGTAGAAGTTACTACAACAACTTCTTCACAGTCAAGAGTGTGTTTGTGTCTCATCAATACTACATCTATGATCATAGAAGTTACTACAACTTCTTCACAGTCAAGAGTATGTTTGTGTCTCATCAATACTACATTTATGATAGTAGAAGTTACTACAACTTCTTCACAGTCAAGAGTATGTTTGTGTCTCATCAATACTACATTTATGATCGTAGAAGTTACTACAACTACTTCATAGTCAAGAGTATGTTTGTGTCTCATCAATACTACATCTATGATTGTAGAAGTTACTACAACTACTTCATAGTCAAGAGTCAAGAGTATGTTTGTGTCTCATCAATACTACATTTATGATCTTGGAAGTTACTACAACTTCTTCACAGTCAAGAGTATGTTTGTGTCTCATCAATACTACATTTATGATCGTGGAAGTTACTACAACTTCTTCACAGTCAAGAGTGTGTTTGTGTCTCATCAATACTACATTTATGATCGTGGAAGTTACTACAACTTCTTCACAGTCAAGAGTATGTTTGTGTCTCATCAATACTACATTTAAGATCGTAGAAGTTACTAAAACTTCTTCACAGTCAAGAGTATGTTTGTGTCTCATCAATACTACATCTATGATCGTAGAAGTTACTACAACTTCTTCACAGTCAAGAGTATGTTTGTGTCTCATCAATACTACATTTATGATCGTGGAAGTTACTACAACTTCTTCACAGTCAAGAGTGTGTTTGTGTCTCATCAATACTACATTTATGATCGTAGAAGTTACTACAACTACTTCACAGTCAAGAGTATGTTTGTGTCTCATCAATACTACATTTATGATCGTGGAAGTTACTACAACTTCTTCAAGGTCAAGAGTGTGTTTGTGTCTCATCAATACTACATTTATGATCGTAGAAGTTACTACAACTTCTTCAGTCAAGAGTATGTTTGTGTCTCATCTATACTACATTTATGATCGTGGAAGTTACTACAACTTCTTCACAGTCAAGAATATGTTTGTGTCTCATCAATACTACATTTATGATCGTGGAAGTTACTACAACTTCTTCACAGTCAAGAGTGTGTTTGTGTCTCATCAATACTACATTTATGATAGTAGAAGTTACTACAACTTCTTCACAGTCAAGAATATGTTTGTGTCTCATCAATACTACATTTATGATCGTGGAAGTTACTACAACTTCTTCACAGTCAAGAGTATGTTTGTGTCTCATCAATACTACATTTATGATCGTAGAAGTTACTACAACTTCTTCAGTCAAGAGTATGTTTGTGTCTCATCAATACTACATTTCCGATCGTAGAAGTTACTACAACAACTTCTTCACAGTCAAGAGTATGTTTGTGTCTCATCAATACTACATTTATGATCGTAGAAGTTACTACAACAACTTCTTCACAGTCAAGAGTGTGTTTGTGTCTCATCAATACTACATCTATGATCATAGAAGTTACTACAACTTCTTCACAGTCAAGAGTATGTTTGTGTCTCATCAATACTACATCTATGATCGTAGAAGTTACTACAACAACTTCTTCACAGTCAAGAGTGTGTTTGTGTCTCATCAATACTACATCTATGATCATAGAAGTTACTACAACTTCTTCACAGTCAAGAGTATGTTTGTGTCTCATCAATACTACATTTATGATAGTAGAAGTTACTACAACTTCTTCACAGTCAAGAGTATGTTTGTGTCTCATCAATACTACATTTATGATCGTAGAAGTTACTACAACTACTTCATAGTCAAGAGTATGTTTGTGTCTCATCAATACTACATCTATGATCGTAGAAGTTACTACAACTACTTCATAGTCAAGAGTCAAGAGTATGTTTGTGTCTCATCAATACTACATTTATGATCTTGGAAGTTACTACAACTTCTTCACAGTCAAGAGTATGTTTGTGTCTCATCAATACTACATTTATGATCGTGGAAGTTACTACAACTTCTTCACAGTCAAGAGTGTGTTTGTGTCTCATCAATACTACATTTATGATCGTGGAAGTTACTACAACTTCTTCACAGTCAAGAGTATGTTTGTGTCTCATCAATACTACATTTAAGATCGTAGAAGTTACTACAACTTCTTCACAGTCAAGAGTATGTTTGTGTCTCATCAATACTACATCTATGATCGTAGAAGTTACTACAACTTCTTCACAGTCAAGAGTATGTTTGTGTCTCATCAATACTACATTTATGATCGTGGAAGTTACTACAACTTCTTCACAGTCAAGAGTGTGTTTGTGTCTTATCAATACTACATTTATGATAGTAGAAGTTACTACAACTTCTTCACAGTCAAGAATATGTTTGTGTCTCATCAATACTACATTTATGATCGTGGAAGTTACTACAACTTCTTCACAGTCAAGAGTATGTTTGTGTCTCATCAATACTACATTTATGATCGTGGAAGTTACTACAACTTCTTCAAGGTCAAGAGTGTGTTTGTGTCTCATCAATACTACATTTATGATCATAGAAGTTACTACAACTTCTTCAGTCAAGAGTATGTTTGTGTCTCATCAATACTACATTTATGATCGTGGAAGTTACTACAACTTCTTCAAGGTCAAGAGTGTGTTTGTGTCTCATCAATACTACATTTATGATCGTAGAAGTTACTACAACTTCTTCAGTCAAGAGTATGTTTGTGTCTCATCAATACTACATTTATGATCGTAGAAGTTACTACAACTACTTCATAGTCAAGAGTCAAGAGTATGTTTGTGTCTCATCAATACTACATTTATGATCGTAGAAGTTACTACAACTGCTTCATAGTCAAGAGTCAAGAGTATGTTTCTGTCTCATCAATACTACATTTATGATCGTAGAAGTTACTACAACTACTTCATAGTCAAGAGTCAAGAGTATGTTTGTGTCTCATCAATACTACATTTATGATCGTGGAAGTTACTACAACAACTTCTTCAGTCAAGAGTATGTTTGTGTCTCATCAATACTACATTTATGATCATAGAAGTTACTACAACTTCTTCACAGTCAAGAGTATGTTTGTGTCTCATCAATACTACATCTATGATCGTAGAAGTTACTACAACTTCTTCAGTCAAGAGTATGTTTGTGTCTCATCAATACTACATCTATGATCGTAGAAGTTACTACAACTTCTTCAGTCAAGAGTATGTTTGTGTCTCATCAATACTACATCTATGATCGTAGAAGTTACTACAACTTCTTCAGTCAAGAGTATGTTTGTGTCTCATCAATACTACATCTATGATCGTAGAAGTTACTACAACTTCTTCAGTCAAGAGTATGTTTGTGTCTCATCAATACTACATCTATGATCGTAGAAGTTACTACAACTTCTTCAGTCAAGAGTATGTTTGTGTCTCATCAATACTACATCTATGATCGTAGAAGTTACTACAACTTCTTCAGTCAAGAGTATGTTTGTGTCTCATCAATACTACATCAATGATTGTAGAAGTTACTACAACTTCTTCAGTCAAGAGTATGTTTGTGTCTCATCAATACTACATTTATGATCGTAGAAGTTACTACAACTTCTTCAGTCAAGAGTATGTTTGTGTATCATCAATACTACATTTATGATCGTAGAAGTTACTACAACTTCTTCTTCAGTCAAGAGTATGTTTGTGTCTCATCAATACTACATTTATGATCGTAGAAGTTACTACAAATTGTTCAGTCAAGAGTATGTTTGTGTCTCATCAATACTACATCAATGATCGTAGAAGTTACTACAACTTCTTCAGTCAAGAGTATGTTTGTGTCTCATCAATACTACATTTATGATCGTAGAAGTTACTACAAATTGTTCAGTCAAGAGTATGTTTGTGTCTCATCAATACTACATCAATGATCGTAGAAGTTACTACAACTTCTTCAGTCAAGAGTATGTTTGTGTCTCATCAATACTACATCTATGATCGTAGAAGTTACTACAACTTGTTCAGTCAAGAGTATGTTTGTGTCTCATCAATACTACATTTATGATCGTAGAAGTTACTACAACTTGTTCAGTCAAGAGTATGTTTGTGTCTCATCAATACTACATTTATGATCGTAGAAGTTACTACAACTTGTTCAGTCAAGAGTATGTTTGTGTCTCATCAATACTACATCAATGATCGTAGAAGTTACTACAACTTCTTCAGTCAAGAGTATGTTTGTGTCTCATCAATACTACATCTATGATCGTAGAAGTTACTACAACTTCTTCAGTCAAGAGTATGTTTGTGTCTCATCAATACTACATCAATGATCGTAGAAGTTACTACAACTTCTTCAGTCAAGAGTATGTTTGTGTCTCATAAATACTACATCAATGATCGTAGAAGTTACTACAACTTCTTCAGTCAAGAGTATGTTTGTGTCTCATCAATACTACATTTATGATCGTAGAAGTTACTACAAATTGTTCAGTCAAGAGTATGTTTGTGTCTCATCAATACTACATCAATGATCGTAGAAGTTACTACAACTTCTTCAGTCAAGAGTATGTTTGTGTCTCATCAATACTACATCTATGATCGTAGAAGTTACTACAACTTGTTCAGTCAAGAGTATGTTTGTGTCTCATCAATACTACATTTATGATCGTAGAAGTTACTACAACTTGTTCAGTCAAGAGTATGTTTGTGTCTCATCAATACTACATTTATGATCGTAGAAGTTACTACAACTTGTTCAGTCAAGAGTATGTTTGTGTCTCATCAATACTACATCAATGATCGTAGAAGTTACTACAACTTCTTCAGTCAAGAGTATGTTTGTGTCTCATCAATACTACATCTATGATCGTAGAAGTTACTACAACTTCTTCAGTCAAGAGTATGTTTGTGTCTCATCAATACTACATCAATGATCGTAGAAGTTACTACAACTTCTTCAGTCAAGAGTATGTTTGTGTCTCATCAATACTACATCAATGATCGTAGAAGTTACTACAACTTCTTCAGTCAAGAGTATGTTTGTGTCTCATCAATACTACATCAATGATCGTAGAAGTTACTACAACTTCTTCAGTCAAGAGTATGTTTGTGTCTCATCAAGTGAAGCGTTTGTTTCCAAGTATAACACTTTGACTCAAATGATATTAGAGATACAACTTCTAAACACCAGGACCTTGAGTGACAGGTGAACATCTCTCCAGCGCCACCTACAGTGATGCCACTGATCATGTTGAACACAAGAGTGTGTGTCAGAGACGTCTCGCTCGTTCCATTCTCAACATTCTTCTCCCGATATATCCTGCACATGCTCAGACAATATGTCCGTGTGACGTGTGACCCCTGAACCTTCATGTGAACGATCACCTGTTCATCGTTTGTTCTCTTATGATCCATCAGTGGCTTCAGTCCCAGAGTGTTACTGTTACTGGAACTATATTAGAAATAACAACCTTTTTCTCTCCATTATGGACCTTATTTTCTCATTTCAATCAT
>NC_141822.1:988164-1028164 GCF_982586985.1 Callionymus lyra | reverse complement strand
CTTAGGAACATTGATGTTGGTTAAGATGTTCACTAGTTAACTAGTGTGTTCTCTTAGGAACATTGATGTTGGTTAAGATGTTCACTAGTTAACTAGTGTGTTCTCTTAGGAACATGTTCACAGCAGATGAAGTCTTAGCTTCTGAACATCAACTCTTCAAAATACTTTCCTGCTCGTCTTATGTTTAAATCTCGTAAATGACTCGTTTGTATCATTTCTCGAGTCAGATTCAAATGTTTCCATGAAAAGAACTAAAAGACTAAGTAATAAACATTTGTATCAAAGCTTATCCAACAGGTCCCTGAGTTGATTGATTGACAGCAGGTTTATCAAACATCGATAAAGCGCTCGTCTTGATTCGCTCAACGACTGAGTATAAACCAGACTTGTGCCGCCCCCTAGTGGCTGAACATCATAGTTCTCCATCATAACTGGGTTGAAATGAGCGACTTTACACCAAAATGTTTCTCACAAAAGTATCTTTTGTTTGCTGCCACGAGAGACACAGCAGAGGTCGAGGAGGACGAGGAGGTCGAGGGAAGGAGGCGACGTGTCTGAGAGGGAAGGAGGAAGAACCAACTCCCTCCTCACTTTCATCCTTTTCCTACTAAACCCAAAACAAAGCTCACAGTTCCTGCTCTGGCACCGAACCAACACCTCCATCTGACACACACACACACACACACACACACACACACACACACACACACACACACACAAAATCCTTTATTCTTAATGATCTTTTCACAAGAGTTAATTTGGATTTATTATGTCTTTCTGAGACTTGGCAGAGAGAGGAAGAGTTTATTCATCTGAACGAACTCTGTCCAGTAGGGAGCGCTGTCCTGGGGAAGCCTCGCCTCTCTGGTCGTGGAGGAGGTCTTGCTACTGTTTTTAGGGAGAGTTGTTCTTGCAAAGTGATTCAGACACAGGAATTCACTTCTTTTGAGTCTCAGATGATCTTGGTTGGTTCTACAAGACCTTTCTATTGTGTGTCAATCTACCGTCCGCCTGGTCCTGCGGCGATGTTCTTGAAAGACTTTAGTGACTTCTTATCTTCCATTATTCAGATGGAATCTGTTCTTATTCTTGGAGACTTTAATCTTCATGTTGATGACGTCACATCTTGTTCTGCTAAAGAACTTTTAACTTTAACTGAAGCCTTTAATTTTGAGCAACATGTTTCTGAACCCACTCATCAAAAAGGCCACATTTTAGACTTAGTTTTTACTCTTGGCCTGAACATTTCTAATGTATCTGTACATGATGTCCATCTGAGTGATCATTCTCTTGTCTTGTTCAACCTGGACTTCATCCCTGAACCTAAGCCTTTGAAAGTTAGGTCTCAGAGGCGTGTCATCTCAGCCGATACTGCAGACAGTTTTTCTGCTATGTTTGACCGTCTTTCCTTTGATGACAGCACAGACGTGGACAGTTTGATTCACTGTTTTACTGATCATTGTGTTGAAATACTAGATCAAGTGGCACCTGTTAAATCGAACTTGAAAATTCAGAAAAAACGGTGTCCTTGGACAAATGAAGATCTCCTGAGTCTGAGGAGACTTTGTCGAAAGACTGAGCGTCTCTGGAAGTCCACTAAACTTGAGGTGCACAGACTTCACCTCAGGGATCTGTTGACTTCTTACAATGAGATGGTAGAAAATGCTAGATCTGATTACATCAGAAAACTGGTAGCAGCAAATAGGAAAAACCCCAAAGTTTTGTTTGACACGATTAATTCTCTCGTGTCTCCTGCTCCTCAAATCACGCCGGTCTTCTGTGAAGCTGACAGCAATGCATTGTTGAGATTTTTCATTGACAAAATTAAATTGATCAAAGAGAAAATCTCTCCCCCTTTGTTGGGAACCCCTACTGTCTCTGAGCCCATCTCCTCCTCTTGGTCATCCTTCTCTGCTGTATCTTTGGGTGATATTTCAGCACTAGTGAACAAGATGAAACCCTCCTCTTGCTCAGATGACGTCCTTCCTTGTAGGCTTTTTATCAAAGTATTTGATGTAATTGGCCCCTGGGTTACCAATATGGTGAACCTCTCCCTTTCCACAGGGGTTTTTCCCAATGCATTTAAACATGCCATTGTGGAGCCTCTGCTCAAAAAACCAGGCTTAGACCCAACTGACCTCAGTAATTTCAGACCTATTTCTAAGCTCCCTTTCTTGTCCAAGATCTTGGAGAAGGTGGTGTCCGAGCAGCTGTCTTTGTTCTTGGATCAGAGCGACATCCATGAGAAGTTTCAGTCTGGCTTCCGTAAACATCACTCTACGGAGACAGCTTTATTGAAAGTGTCCAGTGACATCATGATGTCGGCTGACTCTGGTAAATTCACTGTTCTGGTTCTCTTGGATCTGTCGTCAGCCTTTGACACAGTTGATCACCAGATCCTGCTGAGAAGACTAAGGGATGAAGTGGGACTGTCTGGGTCTGTGTTAGAATGGTTCTCATCTTACCTTTCTGGGCGCAGTTTTAGTGTATCTGCCAATCAAATGAGGTCTGAATCGGCAGATCTGTTGTGTGGAGTCCCTCAAGGTTCTGTTCTGGGTCCTTTATTGTTTTTGCTGTACTTGATTCCCCTTGGTAAAATCATTCAGAGATTTCCAGATGTTTCTTATCACATTTTTGCTGATGACATCCAGCTCTACTGCTCTTTTGACCCAACTGAGCCCCAAAGGCTGAACAGCTTAGTCAATTGTTTGCTAGAAATCAAACAATGGCTGAGTGAAAACACTTTACAGCTTAATGTGGACAAAACTGAAACTCTGGTGATTGCTCCTGATGATACGATTCCAGGGTTGAGTCAGTACTTGGGTGACTTAGGTCAGTCTGTCAAACTGAGCCTGAGAAACCTGGGTGTTGTATTTGATAAAGACATGTCTCTTGTTCAACACTGTAGAAAACTGACCAGAAACTGTTTCCTTCAACTGAGAAAAATCTCTAAACTTAGGAAAATGCTGTCACAACATGATCTGGAGCTTGTAATCCATGCGTTTGTTTCTTCTCGTCTGGACTATTGTAACAGTTTGTTTTCATGTCTTAACAAGAAGGAGCTGTCTCGCCTGCAGTTGATTCAGAACTCTGCAGCGAGAATTCTGACCCGCTCTAGTAGAAGAACTCACATTTCTCCGGTCCTTAAAACTCTTCACTGGCTTCCAGTTTCTTTCAGGATCAACTTTAAAATTCTGGTTCTTACTTTCAGAGCTATTCATGGTCAGGCTCCTCCTTACATCACTGATCTGATCCAGCCTTACACCCCAGCTCGGGCTCTGAGGTCTGTGGATCAGAATCTACTTATGGTTCCACGCACACGGCTCAGGACCAGAGGAGAGAAATCTTTTCAGGCTGTTGCTCCTAAGCTTTGGAACAATCTTCTCTCTCTTTGCGCTTGATGGAGTCTACTGACTCCTTTAAGAAACATCTTAAGACGTTTCTATTTGTGCAGGCTTTTCCTTGAATTACTCGAACTCCTGTGTTGTTCTCGGTGTTGTCTTGATCTTTGAAGTATGTACTGTTTTGAGTATTGTTTTGATTGTTAAAGCGCTTTGTGACCCTGGTCTCGAAAAGCGCTATATAAATATATATTACTTACTTACTTACTTACTTACTTACACACACACACACACACACACACACACACACACACACACACACACACACACACACACACACACACACACACACACACACACACACACACACACACACACACACACACACACACACACACACACACACACACACACACACACACACCCACCACAAGGTGGCAGCAGTTGGACGCGTCACATGGTCTAGTTAAGGATCGTCTGGTTATGATAACCAAGTTAACACAACTTTGATCACAGACCCACAATGGTTCACAGTCATGCTGGATGTGTAAAGAACACAACTATGACTTTCAAGTGTGAGATGAGAAATCACTTCATATCAGTAGTTAATGATTAGTTAATTGGTTAATGATACTACAGAGATCATATGTTCCACTAGTCGTGGAGCAAACACTGCAGCAGGAATTGAACCCACAACTGTAAACAGAGCTTTTCAATGGTTATGAAAGTTTAACAATGAATAACTTTAATGTTTAAACTTAGCTTTAATTCAATCATTTATATATTGATCGTATGAATTTTTATTTCTATTTAAAATTCCAATATTTTCTAAATTCATTCATTATTTTTCTTTACAGAGTTTGATCAACATCATGTGACTGATGGATCATGTGACTGATGGATCATGTGACTGATGGATCATGTGACTGATGGATCATGTGATGGATCATGTGACTGATGGATCATGTGATGGATCATGTGATGGATCATGTGACTGATGGATCATGTGATGGATCATGTGACTGATGGATCATGTGATGGATCATGTGACTGATGGATCATGTGATCCATCATGTGACTGATGGATCATGTGATGGATCATGTGACTGATGGATCATGTGATGGATCATGTGACTGATGGATCATGTGACTGATGGATCATGTGACTGATGGATCATGTGATCAATCATGTGACTGATGGATCATGTGATCAATCATGTGACTGATGGATCATGTGATGGATCATGTGATGGATCATGTGACTGATGGATCATGTGACTGATGGATCATGTGACTGATGGATCATGTGATGGATCATGTGACTGATGGATCATGTGATCAATCATGTGACTGATGGATCATGTGACTGATGGATCATGTGATGGATCATGTGACTGATGGATCATGTGACTGATGGATCATGTGATCAATCATGTGACTGATGGATCATGTGATCAATCATGTGACTGATGGATCATATGACTGATGGATCATGTGATGGATCATGTGACTGATGGATCATGTGACTGATGGATCATGTGACTGATGGATCATGTGATGGATCATGTGATGGATCATGTGACTGATGGATCATGTGATGGATCATGTGATCAATCATGTGACTGATGGATCATATGACTGATGGATCATGTGATGGATCATGTGACTGATGGATCATGTGACTGATGGATCATGTGACTGATGGATCATGTGATGGATCATGTGATGGATCATGTGACTGATGGATCATGTGATGGATCATGTGATGGATCATGTGATGGATCATGTGATCAATCATGTGACTGATGGATCATGTGATGGATCATGTGATGGATCATGTGATCAATCATGTGACTGATGGATCATGTGATGGATCATGTGATCAATCATGTGACTGATGGATCATGTGATGGATCATGTGATGGATCATGTGATGGATCATGTGATGGATCATGTGACTGATGGATCATGTGATGGATCATGTGACTGATGGATCATGTGATGGATCATGTGACTGATGGATCATGTGATGGATCATGTGACTGATGGATCATGTGATGGATCATGTGACTGATGGATCATGTGATGGATCATGTGACTGATGGATCATGTGATCAATCATGTGACTGATGGATCATGTGATGGATCATGTGACTGATGGATCATGTGATGGATCATGTGACTGATGGATCATGTGATCAATCATGTGACTGATGGATCATGTGACTGATGGATCATGTGACTGATGGATCATGTGACTGATGGATCATGTGATCAATCATGTGACTGATGGATCATGTGATCAATCATGTGACTGATGGATCATGTGATCAATCATGTGACTGATGGATCATGTGATGGATCATGTGATGGATCATGTGACTGATGGATCATGTGACTGATGGATCATGTGATGGATCATGTGATCAATCATGTGACTGATGGATCATGTGATCAATCATGTGACTGATGGATCATGTGATCAATCATGTGACTGATGGATCATGTGATCAATCATGTGACTGATGGATCATGTGATCAATCATGTGACTGATGGATCATGTGATCAATCATGTGACAAACGATCACAGTAAACATACGGAGCACCAACGCTCCTCCCATGATGCAACACTCATAGACTCAGGGACTCATTCATTCCTTGTGTTATTACAATGTTTACTTCGGAGTTTGAAGATGATTCTTTGTTCATCTTTGTGTAATTTCCTTTGATCTTGTCCTTCATCTTTAGACTTAGAGATTGTGTCGTCTTGAACTTCCTTTGAATAGAAACGTCTTGTTTTTAATGCACCGTGTTGACGTGAGCTGGAGGAACAAGAACCTCCAGAGGATCAATAAAGTTCTAGAGAATCATCAGTTTTATAGAAACAACATCTTCACTGAAACCACTTCATGGTTCATGTAGAACAACACGTCTGCTGCTGGTCGTCGATTCATCGATCAGATTGATCAGATATTGATCAGATATTGATCACGTGTCTCAAAGTAGGATCTAGAGGTTTTTTAATGTTGCCATGATTTACATCATGAACGACTTCATCTGTGACACTAGTTTATCTTTGATTCGTCTTCAGAGAAATGAACACACTGTTGGTCACGTGACAAGAAGAATGTCTCCCTCTAGTGGTCATGACACTTTGCTGTAAAACTGATGAAAAGACATTTTCAAATGTTTGAAAAATAAGACATATTTTGTGAAGGCAAACATACTTTTGTAAGAATACTTTGTTTTCCTACCTCGTTGATGAACTTGATGCACTCCAGGAACATGAAGTCCTGGTAATACTCGTTGACCACGCGCTCGTCCACGAAGTGTCGCGGTTCAAGGGTCGGATGATCTGGAGAGAGACTGCATTTGTACTGTTGGCCACCAGAGGTCGCTGTGGACAGCAACTGTAGAGCTTAGTTTGTTTCCTTTGTGACCTACGAACATAGGTCACTCCAGAGGTCAATGTGTGACCTACGAACATAGGTCACTCCAGAGGTCAATGTGTGACCTACGAACATAGGTCACTCCAGAGGTCAATGTGTGACCTACGAACATAGGTCACTCCAGAGGTCAATGTGTGACCTACGAACATACGTCACTCCAGAGGTCAATGTGTGACCTACGAACATAGGTCACTCCAGAGGTCAATGTGTGACCTACGAACATACGTCACTCCAGAGGTCAATGTGTGACCTACGAACATACGTCACTCCAGAGGTCAATGTGTGACCTACGAACATACGTCACTCCAGAGGTCAATGTGTGACCTACGAACATACGTCACTCCAGAGGTCAATGTGTGACCTACGAACATACGTCACTCCAGAGGTCAATGTGTGACCTACGAACATACGTCACTCCAGAGGTCAATGTGTGACCTACGAACATAGGTCACTCCAGAGGTCAATGTGTGACCTACGAACATACGTCACTCCAGAGGTCAATGTGTGACCTACGAACATACGTCACTCCAGAGGTCAATGTGTGACCTACGAACATACGTCACTCCAGAGGTCAATGTGTGACCTACGAACATACGTCACTCCAGAGGTCAATGTGTGACCTACGAACATACGTCACTCCAGAGGTCAATGTGTGACCTACGAACATACGTCACTCCAGAGGTCAATGTGTGACCTACGAACATACGTCACTCCAGAGGTCAATGTGTGACCTACAAACATAGGTCACTCCAGAGGTCAATGTGTGACCTACGAACATACGTCACTCCAGAGGTCAATGTGTGACCTACAAACATAGGTCACTCCAGAGGTCAATGTGTGACCTACGAACATAGGTCACTCCAGAGGTCAATGTGTGACCTACGAACATACGTCACTCCAGAGGTCAATGTGTGACCTACGAACATAGGTCACTCCAGAGGTCAATGTGTGACCTACGAACATAGGTCACTCCAGAGGTCAATGTGTGACCTACGAACATAGGTCACTCCAGAGGTCAATGTGTGACCTACGAACATAGGTCACTCCAGAGGTCAATGTGTGACCTACGAACATAGGTCACTCCAGAGGTCAATGTGTGACCTACGAACATAGGTCACTCCAGAGGTCAATGTCTCTACAAACGTATCTTTTATGACAGACACAGTTTTAATATCTATTGACGTGAACCTATGATCACGACACTATATTGTATTCACCAGCAATTTAACTAAAAATAAACATTTCATAGATCGTACTTGGTTTATATGTCAATAAAGTGTTTACGGAATAAAACATTTGGTTTTATTATTTTAGTTTCAATTATCATTCAAATATTAACCATGTTTGTTCAGGTTTGTGTTGAAATTAAACTTCCGGCCTCTAGATGGCAGCAGTCGTTACGTCCTCCACAGCTAAAGGAAGAACGATGACTGAGGACAAGAGGATACAGTTAGTCGAGCAGCTTTTAAAGCTGATGTTTGGACATAGAGTCAAGTACTGGACAATACTACACATATATACTTGTTACTACACTATCACAACACCAGAGTCAAGTACTGGACAATACTACACATATATACTTGTTACTACACTATCACAACACCAGAGTCAAGTACTGGACAATACTACACATATATACTTGTTACTACACTATCACAACACCAGAGTCAAGTACTGGACAATACTACACATATATACTTGTTACTACACTATCACAACACCAGAGTCAAGTACTGGACAATACTACACATATATACTTGTTACTACACTATCACAACACCAGAGTCAAGTACTGGACAATACTACACATATATACTTGTTACTACACTATCACAACACCAGAGTCAAGTACTGGACAATACTACACATATATACTTGTTACTACACTTTCACAACACCAGAGTCAAGTACTGGACAATACTACACATATATACTTGTTACTACACTATCACAACACCAGAGTCAAATACTGGACAATACTACACATATATACTTGTTACTACACTATCACAACACCAGAGTCAAGTACTCCAAAATACTACACATATATACTTGTTACTACACTATCACAACACCAGAGTCAAGTACTCCACAATACTACACATATATACTTGTTACTACACTATCACAACACCAGAGTCAAATACTGGACAATACTACAGATATATACTTGTTACTACACTATCACAACACCAGAGTCAAGTACTGGACAATACTACAGATATATACTTGCTAATACACTATCACAACACCGGAGTCAAGTACTGGACAATACTACACATATATACTTATTACTACACTATCACAACACCAGAGTCAAATACTGGACAATACTACACATATATACTTGTTACTACACTATCACAACACCAGAGTCAAGTACTCCACAATACTACACATATATACTTGTTATTACACTATCACAACACCAGAGTCAAGTACTGGACAATACTACAGATATATACTTGTTACTACACTCTCACACACCACAGTCAAGTACTGGACAATACTACAGATATAAACTTGTTACTACACTATCACAACACCAGAGTCAAGTACTCCACAATACTACACATATATACTTGTTACTACACTATCACAACACCAGAGTCAAGTACTCCACAATACTACACATATATACTTGTTACTACACTATCACAACACCAGAGTCAAGTACTGGACAATACTACACATATATACTTGTTACTACACTATCACAACACCAGAGTCAAGTACTGGACAATACTACACATATATACTTGTTACTACACTATCACAACACCAGAGTCAAGTACTGGACAATACTACACATATATACTTGTTACTAAACTATCACAACACCAGAGTCAAGTACTGGACAATACTACAGATATATACTTGTTAATACACTATCACAACACCAGAGTCAAGTACTGGACAATACTACACATATATACTTGTTACTACACTATCACAACACCAGAGTCAAGTACTCCACAATACTACACATATATACTTGTTACTACACTATCACAACACCAGAGTCAAGTACTGGACAATACTACACATATATACTTGTTACTACACTATCACAACACCAGAGTCAAGTACTGGACAATACTACACATACATACTTGTTACTACACTATCACAACACCAGAGTCAAGTACTGGACAATACTACACATATATACTTGTTACTACACTATCACAACACCAGAGTCAAGTACTGGACAATACTACACATATATTCTTGTTACTACACTATCACAACACCAGAGTCAAGTACTGGACAATACTACACATATATACTTGTTACTACACTATCACAACACCAGAGTCAAGTACTGGACAATACTACACATATATACTTGTTACTACACTATCACAACACCAGAGTCAAGTACTGGACAATACTACACATATATACTTGTTACTACACTATCACAACACCAGAGTCAAGTACTGGACAATACTACACATATATACTTGTTACTACACTATCACAACACCAGAGTCAAGTACTGGACAATACTACACATATATACTTGTTACTACACTATCACAACACCAGAGTCAAGTACTGGACAATACTACACATATATACTTGTTACTACACTATCACAACACCAGAGTCAAGTACTGGACAATACTACACATATATACTTGTTACTACACTATCACAACACCAGAGTCAAGTACTGGACAATACTACACATATATACTTGTTACTACACTATCACAACACCAGAGTCAAGTACTGGACAATACTACACATATATACTTGTTACTACACTATCACAACACCAGAGTCAAGTACTGGACAATACTACACATATATACTTGTTACTTCACTATCACAACACCAGAGTCAAGTACTGGACAATACTACACATATATACTTGTTACTACACTATCACAACACCAGAGTCAAGTACTGGACAATACTACACATATATACTTGTTACTACACTATCACAACACCAGAGTCAAGTACTCCACAATACTCCACATACCTATATGTATAACATACGTTGGTTTCTCACCTAAAAACTGTGAACTTCCAAAGATAAACGGCAGAAACTGGAAGTCATCCAGACCCCAGACTCCTTGACTCCCAGCTGGTTCCATCCTGTACGTCTTCTGGAGCTTCCTCATCACAGCCAGATACCTGCAGACACAGGTGTGTGACTCAAAGTATTCCTCTGTGTACGTCACTAGTAAACAGGTCATGAAGTACCTCTTGAACACTGTGAACACGATGGCCAGCTGATCCTCGGCCACCAGAGCTCCGACCTTACAGAGGCAACACAGAAAAGCAGCAAAAGCGGCTTCATGGCCTGAAAGAAGAAGAACAAAGTGTTCAGACCTGAAGACACGTCGTCACCATGGAACCATCAAGAAGATCTACCTGTACCGTAGTCGATCCTGGTCGGGTTCCCCACCGACTCCTTCAGGTAGACGCAGATCTCTGGAGCGGCGTCTTGTTTGTCGACAGGAAGTAGCGCCGACACCAGCGCCTCGGCTTCCTGTTCACACTCCACCATTAACGACCTTGAAAGGCGACGCGAGCGTCAGAACCTACTTGATCCAGTTTAGAGAACCAGGTCCTGAAGGCCTTGTTTCCGAAGCGTGACGGCTGATCCACGGGCGGCGTCTCGTCGATCCAGCGATCCAGCGTCGCCAGCAGAGCCAGGATCTTGTCGACAGACTGTCAATCAAAGTGAATAATCCTCGTGAACGTCGTCAATAACTTTTGGGATCAATATTTATGAACGTTTGTCTATTTTTCAAGAGTTCCTTTGATCAGATCTGAGGTCAGTTTAACTTGTTCAATGGAATCTGTTACAAACAATCACAAGAATAATGTTTTTAAAGTTGACCTAAAGTAAGTCATTTATATTCATAGCACTTTCCCAGACCAGGGTCACAAACAAAGTATAAACTTAAAAGATAATGACAAGTAAGAAATCACAAGAGTTTCTGGAGATGAAATCTTGTTGACCATAACCACACCCACTCTGCTGTGATTGGTCAAGCATGGAGGTTCATCACCGTGCGTCATCAATGGTTTCCACCTCCAAGGAACTCGTTGTATAAACAAAGTGCGATTACAGCTGGAGGAGTGAAGCCATTATTAGGTCATAATGGACTCTCGTAACCTCTCGTTCGTCCAGATTTCAGAGCAACTTTATAAAGTAATAATTAAAACACGGTCATGATGAGAAGTTACTGCGTCTTGACACCAGAGTTGATATTAGTTGATGTTTAATGACACCAGAGTTGATACTAGTTGATGTTTAATGACACCAGAGTTGATACTAGTTGATGTTTAATGACACCAGAGTTGATACTAGTTGATGTTTAATGACACCAGAGTTGATACTAGTTGATGTTTAATGACACCTGAGTTGATGCTAGTTGATGTTTAATGACACCAGAGTTGATATTAGTTGATGTTTAATGACACCAAAGTTGATACTAGTTGATGTTTAATGACACCAGAGTTGATACTAGTTGATGTTTAATGACACCAAAGTTGATACTAGTTGATGTTTAATGACACCAGAGTTGATACTAGTTGATGTTTAATGACACCAGAGTTGATATTAGTTGATGTTTAATGACACCAGAGTTGATACTAGTTGATGTTTAATGACACCAGAGTTGATACTAGTTCATGTTTAATGACACCAGAGTTGATACTAGTTGATGTTTAATGACACCAGAGTTGATACTAGTTGATGTTTAATGACACCAGAGTTGATACTAGTTGATGTTTAATGACACCAGAGTTGATACTAGTTGATGTTTAATGACACCAGAGTTGATACTAGTTGATGTTTAATGACACCAGAGTTGATATTAGTTGATGTTTAATGACACCAGAGTTGATACTAGTTGATGTTTAATGACACCAGAGTTGATACTAGTTCATGTTTAATGACACCAGAGTTGATACTAGTTGATGTTTAATGACACCAGAGTTGATACTAGTTGATGTTTAATGACACCAGAGTTGATACTAGTTGATGTTTAATGACACCAGAGTTGATACTAGTTGATGTTTAATGACACCAGAGCTGATACTAGATGATGTTTAATGACACCAGAGTTGATACTAGATGATGTTTAATGACACCAGAGTTGATTTAAGTTCTTTGTTTTCAGACATTTTCTAATTTGTTATTTTTGTTTGAGAACCAAATCAAAAGAAACAGTTTTGAAATAAAGCATTTTAAGATATTTTCATTATATTCAGGATATAATATATATATATATATATATATATATATATATAGAAAATAAATAGTAATAATACTATACTATAATAGTACACTCTCTCACAACAGCCTCTGAGGAAATTTGATTTGATCACCTTGGCAGTGACCAGGTTTAGAGACTCTATAGGAATATATAATATATAATATATAATACATAATATATTCACTATATACTGTTCTTGTGATCGTGTGCAGGAACTCTTGGATGTCGTCATAAGAATAATCATGTGTTTCAAGGTAACCGTTGAGCAGTTTAAATATATTCTGTTTCAATGATAATAAAATACTTAGTACATACTACATACTACATACTACATTTGTAAACCAAGACCAAATACCTCAGAAACTTGATATTCGTGCGACAACTTCTTCCCCTTCACGGCTTCATTGAGCGTCAGAACGAAGCCCATGTACTCAGCATACGCCTGTGAAGGATCCAGACTCTGTGAGGAAGAAAAGAGACCAAAACACTGACCTGAAAACACTGACCTGCGAACGCTTCCACTTGCCCATGTCGGGGACCATGCTGATCTCCTTCCTGGGGATCATGAAGGTGGCGTCAGGTGCGACCGGAGATGCATCGTCCTCAGGTGAACACCCTGGAAAGTTAGGCATGAGATCATACATGTTCTGGGGCTCACTTGGTAAAACATGTGACAAGAAACATGTTCTTTTAATGATCATGTCAATGTAACCAGTCAGCTGATCATATGGATCACATTATTGTTACATCTACTGTGAAATCAATCAATCAATACAGCAATCATCCATCCATCATCCATCCATCATCCATCATCCATCCATCATCCATCCTCCATCCATCCATCTCTTCTGTGAAACGCTGTTTATGACGTGAAAGGCGTCTGAACTGCGTGTCTTAAACATTTGGTTGTGAATGTTTTCATGAAGGTGGAGATCCAAGAAGAAACACACGTTAACTACACAACTGTAACACATGTGTGTCAAATGTTACACAAGCACACGTTACTGAGCAGAAGAAATGTGACTTAAAAACATAAACAATGCAGCTCATGAGGGTTTGTTGACAGAAGGTTCAAATGTACTTTAATTTAGTTAAATAGACACTGAAGCGTCTGCAGCGAGACACACCTGGACAGGTAAAGTTGACATGTTGTTACCTGACTGCTGCTCTGCTTCCGCCATGACTCGCTCTTTCTTCTTCGCGCCTTTTACAGCTGGTTTATTGCTAACTGTCCTGGCGAGCGCCCCCTACTGTCCCCAGCGTGCTTCACACTGTGATAAATAAAATGTTTATTTTTAACGCAAACAAGTTTAAATCTCTCATAACATTTTAAACACTTTAAACGTGTCAATAACACTTTAAGGGACAAATGCTGGAGCAGATGGAAAACATTTGAACGTATTTTTGCGGCGCTAATGATTCTGATCATATATTTAAGTTATTGATCGATCGATTGATTGATAAACCTTTATTTCTGTCCCAGTGGGAGAAGGTGAGTTGTTTCAGTATTTCACTGGAAAACGAAAAAACAAACAATTGAAACGACATACAGTTCACATTTAAACGTTATAGGAAAGACAGTATTAAAAAAATAAAACACACAAAATAAAACAAGTATAACAACAATAATTAAGTTACAATTATAATAAAAACGAAAACTAATATTTGTTATCGGCGGCCGCATGAATATTCATGAGGCGGTATTAAGCCACGCCTGCGGGTGATTGACAGCACGACTGGTGATCAGCTGATGATCTGCTGTCAGAGTCTCTGGACTCACCTGTCAATCAATCCAACCAGAAGCTTCGTGTGAACTTCTTCTGGATCTCCTTCAGGATGTGGAGCAGCTGCAGCTCAACGATGGTGAGAACCTTAACTTTAACTTATGTTCCTCAAGAACTTTGTTCTCGTGACGTTTATGATGCGGTCGTTCTTTGACCTGTCAATCAATAATCATCAAGAACCTTCAGCGTCAGTGCGGCTAACTGTTAGCATGCTAGCTGTTAGCCTGCTAGCTCGAGCTGCGTCGGAAGTAAACACATGTTAAGAACGTTTTTAAAGCGTGTTTTCAATGTTGTATCAAAGGATCGATCAGAGTCTCAGGTTCGATCGGCTCGAGATCATCGTTACACGTTTGAATGAAGCTCGTGACAACAACCTTTGATCCTTCAACTGCAAAGAGCTTTTGTCTCAATAAATGTTTATTTTATGATCGTTTGACGAGGAGCTGCTGAGGATGTGAAGGTGTGTTGTGTTTGTGTTGTGTTGTGTTGATTCATGTGTTTGTGTTGTGTTGATTCATTTGTGTATGTTTGTTGAGTCATGTGTTTGTGTTGTGTTGATTCATGTGTGTCTGTTGTGTTGCTTCATGTGTGTCTGTTGTGTTGCTTCATGTGTGTCTGTTGTGTTGCTTCATGTGTGTCTGTTGTGTTGCTTCATGTGTGTCTGTTGTGTTGCTTCATGTGTGTCTGTTGTGTTGCTTCATGTGTGTCTGTTGTGTTGATTCATGTGTGTCTGTTGTGTTGCTTCATGTGTGTCTGTTGTGTTGCTTCATGTGTGTCTGTTGTGTTGATTCATGTGTGTCTGTTGTGTTGATTCATGTGTGTCTGTTGTGTTGCTTCATGTGTGTCTGTTGTGTTGCTTCATGTGTGTCTGTTGTGTTGCTTCATGTGTGTCTGTTGTGTTTCTTCATGTGTGTCTGTTGTGTTGCTTCATGTGTGTCTGTTGTGTTGCTTCATGTGTGTCTGTTGTGTTGATTCATGTGTGTCTGTTGTGTTGATTCATGTGTGTCTGTTGTGTTGCTTCATGTGTGTATGTTGTGTTGCTTCATGTGTGTCTGTTGTGTTGCTTCATGTGTGTCTGTTGTGTTGCTTCATGTGTGTCTGTTGTGTTGCTTCATGTGTGTCTGTTGTGTTGCTTCATGTGTGTCTGTTGTGTTGCTTCATGTGTGTCTGTTGTGTTGCTTCATGTGTGTCTGTTGTGTTGCTTCATGTGTGTCTGTTGTGTTGCTTCATGTGTGTCTGTTGTATTGCTTCATGTGTGTCTGTTGTGTTGCTTCATGTGTGTCTGTTGTGTTGCTTCATGTGTGTCTGTTGTGTTGCTTCATGTGTGTCTGTTGTGTTGCTTCATGTGTGTCTGTTGTGTTGATTCATGTGTGTCTGTTGTGTTGCTTCATGTGTGTCTGTTGTGTTGCTTCATGTGTGTCTGTTGTGTTGCTTCATGTGTGTCTGTTGTGTAGTTTTTGTCACACACTGAAACACCTGACCCTCTGCTGACCCTCTGCTGACCCTCTGCTGACCCTCTGCTGACCCTCTGCTGACCCTCTGCTGACCCTCTGCTGACCCTCTGCTGACCCTCAGGTGAGGATGGGCGTCGGCACCTTCACCAAGCCCTGCTCGCTCCTGCGGCCGGTGAAGCGTCTGAGCGGCAGGTTCCTGACCCACCAGAGTGGTCTGCCCAGCCTGCCGGTCCCGGCCCTGCAGCAGACCTGCGAGCGCTACCTCAGCGTCCTGGAGCCCATCGTGGAGGCCGAGGAGCTGAGGCGGACCCGCGAGCTGCTGGACGCCTTCGTGAAGCCGGGCGGCGTCGGCGAGCGACTGCAGGCGGGTCTGGAGCAGAGAGCGACTCGCACCGAGAACTGGGTAAAGTTGATGCAAACATCTGTGAAGGTTCAGCTCTGACGTCTCTGAGCAGCTGTCAGACTGGTGGGTGAACGTGGCTTATCTGGACTACCGTCTTCCTGTCGTGGTGCATTCAAGTCCTGGACTCGTGCTGCCTTCAATGAACTTCAACAGCAGAGAAGGACAGATGAGGTGAACATGAATAACTAGTTAGTGAGTCTGTGATAGAACATGAATAACTAGTTAGTGAGTCTGTGATAGAACATGAATAACTAGTTAGTGAGTCTGTGATAGAACATGCATAACTAGTTAGTGAGTCTGTGATAGAACATGAATAACTAGTTAGTGAGTCTGTGATAGAACATGAATAACTAGTTAGTGAGTCTGTGATAGAACATGAATAACTAGTTAGTGAGTCTGTGATAGAACATGAATAACTAGTTAGTGAGTCTGTGGAAGAACATGAATAACTAGTTAGTGAGTCTGTGATAGAACATGAATAACTAGTTAGTGAGTCTGTGATAGAACATGCATAACTAGTTAGTGAGTCTGTGATAGAACATGAATAACTAGTTAGTGAGTCTGTGATAGAACATGAATAACTAGTTAGTGAGTCTGTGATAGAACATGAATAACTAGTTAGTGAGTCTGTGATAGAACATGAATAACTAGTTAGTGAGTCTGTGATAGAACATTAATGTAAAACATAATAACTAGTTAGTGAGTGTGTAATAGAACATTAATGTAAAACATAATAACTAGTTAGTGAGTGTGTAATAGAACATTAATATAAAACATAATAACTAGTTAGTGAGTGTGTAATAGAACATTAATATAAAACATAATAACTAGTTAGTGAGTGTGTAATAGAACATTAATGTAAAACATAATAACTAGTTAGTGAGTGTGTAATAGAACATTAATATAAAACATAATAACTAGTTAGTGAGTGTGTAATAGAACATTAATGTAAAACATAATAACTAGCTAGTGAGTGTGTAATAGAACATTAATATAAAACATAATAACTAGTTAGTGAGTGTGTAATAGAACATTAATATAAAACATAATAACTAGTTAGAGAGTGTGTAATAGAACATTAATGTAAAACATAATAACTAGTTAGAGAGTGTGTAATAGAACATTAATGTAAAACATAATAACCAGCTAGTGAGTGTGTAATAGAACATTAATATAAAACATAATAACTAGTTAGTGAGTCTCAACTCTGACCGTCTTGTTCCAACAGATTTGCTGCTAAACTGATCTCAGGTGTTCTCGACTTCAAGACGATGATTGACAAGTAAGTGATGGTCGTTCAAGACTCGAGTGAAAAACACAACATTGACGAACGAATGATGTTTTTTTTAAAGCTTTTTATAATTGACTTGAATCATTTTATATTGAAAAGATTGTTTTTATTGAATAATACTTTGAATATTCAAAGTTAAAATGTAAATATTGATTTATTATCATATCATGACTATTTGTTATTTATTATTCATGTTTTTAATTCAATGCAAATGTTGGTGTAAGAGACTAAAGCAACAGAGCTCAGAGCTGCTGGATCGTCTCATGATCCTCATTGAAATCATTTCATTCATGTTTACGCTTGGATATTTTTATTTCTAAATGAATTCCTTCTAAATGTCGTGTCGTGTCGTATGTCGTGACGTGTCGTGGCGTATGTCGTGTCGTGTCGCGTCGCGTCGCGATGTATGTTGTGGCGTATGTCGTGTCGTGTCGCGTCGCGTCGCGATGTATGTTGTGGCGTATGTCGTGTTGTGGCGTGTCGTATGTCGTGTTGTGACGTATGTCGTGGCGTGTCGTATGTCGTGTTGTGACGTATGTCGTGGCGTATGTCGTGTGGTGTCGTGTCGTATGTCATGACGTATGTCGTGACGTATGTCGTGTGGTGTCGTGTCGTATGTCATGACGTATGTCGTGACGTATGTCGTGTCGTGACGTGTCGTATGTCGTGGTGTATGTCGTGTCGTGGTGTGTTGTATGTTGTGACGTGTCGTGGTGTGTCGTATGTCGTGTTGTGTCGCATGTCGTAACGTGGCGTGTCGTATGTCGTGACGTGTCATATGTCGTTTTTGTGTCGCATGTCGTGACGTGTCGTGTAGTATGTCATGACGTATGTCGTGTCGTGACGTGTCATATGTCGTGACGTGTGGCGTGTCGTATGTCGTGATGTATGTCGTGGCGTGTCATATGTCGTGTCGTATGTCGTGACGTATGTCGTGACGTATGTCGTGTCGTGACGTGTCGTATGTCGTGGTGTATGTCGTGGCGTATGTCGTGTCATGGTGTGTCGTATGTCGTGACGTGTCGTGGTGTGTCGTATGTCGTGTTGTGTCGCATGTCGTAACGTGGCGTGTCGTATGTCGTGACGTGTCATATGTCGTTTTTGTGTCGCATGTCGTGACGTGTCGTGTAGTATGTCATGACGTATGTCGTGTTGTGACGTGTCATATGTCGTGACGTGTGGCGTGTCGTATGTCGTGATGTATGTCGTGGCGTGGCATGTCATATGTCGTGTCGTATGTCGTGACGTATGTCGTGACGTATGTCGTGTCGTGACGTGTCATATGTCGTGACGTGTGGCGTGTCGTATGTCGTGATGTATGTCGTGGCGTGGCATGTCATATGTCGTGTCGTATGTCGTGACGTATGTCGTGACGTATGTCGTGTCGTGACGTGTCGTATGTCGTGACGTATGTCGTGTCGTGACGTGTCGTATGTCGTGACGTATGTCGTGGCGTGGCGTGGCGCAATGTATGTCGTAACTTGTCGTGATGTGTTGTGTTGTGTTTTGTTGCTGCAGTGAGTCTCTGCCGGTGGAGTACCTCGGCAACCAGCCCTTGTGTATGAGCCAGTATTACGAAGTGTTGTCGTCCTGCCGCGTCCCGGGTCTGAAGAGAGACTCCATCGTGAACCACGGCAGGAGCTCCAAGCCTCCCAGACACATCACCGTGGCCTTCAACTTCCAGGTGAGCCGCCGCACACGTCCTGGTCCACCTGAGTCTACAGTCTGCTGCAGTTCTTCAAGCTGGACGTCTACGACGACGACTGGACGCCGCTGACCACGGAGCAGATCTTCGTCCAGCTGCAGAGGATCTGTTCCGGTCCGGATCAGACCCGTCCAGAACCGGTCGGGATCCTCACCACCCAGCACCGCGACTCCTGGGCCAAGACCTACCTGAGCCTCACCAAAGGTGCGTCATGAACGTGAGGATGAACCACGACAACTGTTCTCGTTCTTATCACACGCCAGTGATGCATTCAATGACACGTGGACGGTTATGGTGCGTTCAGGAGCGTAGGATATTATGATGGTTTGTAAAGAGAAACATTAAACCACACGTCTGTGGGTTTGATCGGTTCCTGAACCTCAAGTCCTCCTTCTTGAAGCTTGTAACTGGTCCACGTGTGTCCAGACAAGACCAACAAGGAGTCGGTCCTGCAGATCCAGAGGAGCATCTTCATGCTGTGTCTGGACGGATCCGGGCCTCAGGAGTCTGAAGACCTGGGTCTCAGTCCAGCAGCTGAGCAGATGCTCCACGGAGGAGGATCTCGAGGGAACAGTGGCAACCGGTGGTTCGACAAGACCCTGCAGGTGAGTCCACGTTGACTTGGATTCATATATTTACATATATATATATATAGATATAAATATATCTATATATATATATATGTATGGTAAATGTTCACTGAAGCATCCAAACTATCAATAATTACATGAATATTCCTAAACGTGTGTATTTCTCGACTTAACCTTGTTACTGGTTAAACAAGTTAAGGTTGAATATGTTGAATCATTAAAATCAGACCAATATTGACTTTTAGATTCAGACTCGAACATGTTCTTACTTTTCATGATGAACCAGAGCCTGTGACTGAAGAAAATATATATATATATATATATATAACATAATATATGTTTCTATATTATATATATCTTCATATCTTTATATTTATATGTTTATATTTATATATTTATATTTATTTATATGTTTATATATTTATATATTATATATATCTTTGTATTTATATTTTATATTTATATCTTTATATTTATATATTTATTTATATGTTTATATGTTTACATTTATATATTTATATTTATATGTTTAAAGTTCTATGTTTGTATTTATACGTTCATATTTATATGTTTATATCTTTATATTTATATGTTTATATTTATATGTTTATGTTTATAGTTGTATGTTTATATTTATATCTTTATATGTTTATATTTATATGTTTATATCTTTATATTTATATGTTTATAGTTGTATGTTTATATTTATATGTTTATATGTTTATATTTATATGTTTATATCTTTATATTTATATGTTTATAGTTGTATGTTTATATTTATATCTTTATATGTTTATATTTATATGTTTATATCTTTATATTTATATGTTTATAGTTGTATGTTTATATTTATATCTTTATATGTTTATATGTTTATATTTATATGTTTATGTCTTTATATTTATATGTTTATAGTTGTATGTTTATATTTATATGTTTATATTTATATGTTTATATTTATATGTTTATAGTTGTATGTTTATATTTATATGTTTATATTTATATGTTTATATTTATATGTTTATAGTTGTATGTTTATATATTTCTATTGATGTGTTTCTCTCAGTTCATCGTGGCTGAAGACGGAACATGTGGAGTAAACTACGAACACTCTCCTGCTGAAGGTCCTCCTATAGTGGCTCTGATCGACCACGTCGTCCAGTACACGTCAGTCTTTACTAACTTACTGCTATGAACTGTTATTTAATATTTAATATTTAGTATTTAATATGTAGTATTTAATATTTAGTATTTAGTATTTAGTATTTAGTATTTAGTATTTAATATTTAATATTTAGTATTTAATATTTAGTATTATTATTTAGTATTTAATATTTAATATTTAGTATTTAGTATTTAGTATTTAATATTTAGTATTTAAAATTTATTATTTAGTATTTAGTATTTAGTATTTAATATTTAATATTTAATATTTAATATTTAGTATTTCATATTTATTATTATTATTTAGTATTTAATATTTAGTATTTAGTATTTAGTATTTAGTATTTAATATTTATTATTTATTATTTATTATTTAGTATTTAGTATTTAATATTTAATATTTAATATTTAATATTTATTATTTAGTATTTAGTATTTAGTATTTAGTATTTAATATTTATTATTTAGTATTTAGTATTTAATATTTAATATTTAATATTTAATATTTAGTATTTAATATTTAATATTTAATATTTAGTATTTAATATTTAGTATTTAATATTTAATATTTATTATTTAATATTTAATATTTAATATTTAATATTTAATATTTAATATTTAATATTTATTATTTAGTATTTAGTATTTAATATTTAATATTTAGTATTTAGTATTTAATATTTAATATTTAATATTTAATATTTATTATTTAGTATTTAGTATTTAATATTTAGTATTTAGTATTTAATATTTATTATTTAGTATTTAGTATTTAGTATTTAGTATTTAATATTTAGTATTTAGTATTTAATATTTAATATTTAATATTTAGTATTTTAATATTTAATATTTAATATTTAGTATTAATATTTATTATTTAGTATTTAGTATTTAATATTTAGTATTTAATATTTAATATTTAATATTTAGTATTTAGTATTTAATATTTAGTATTTAGTATTTAATATTTAATATTTATTATTTAGTATTTATTATTTAGTATTTAGTATTTAATATTTAGTATTTAGTATTTAATATTTAATATTTAATATTTAGTTTTTAATATTTAATATTTAATATTTAGTATTAATATTTAATATTTAATATTTAATATTTAATATTTAATATTTAACATTTAATATGTAATATTTAGTATTTAATATTTATATGTAATATTTAGTATTTATATGTAATATTTAGTATTTAATATTCAATATTCAATATTTTATATTTAACGCATTCAATATTCAATATTTAACATTTATTTTTTATTTTTTATTTTTTATTATTTATTATTTATTATTTATTATTTATTATTTATTATTTAATATTTAATATTTAATATTTAATATTCACTATTCAATATTCAATATTTAATATTTAATATTTAATATTTAATATTTATATTTAATATTCAATATTCAATATTCAATATTTATATTTATATTTATATTTATATTTATATTTAATATTTAATGTTTATATTTATATTTATATAAATATATTTATATTATATTACTCTGATGACTCGACTCAATGAATCATTTGACTCGTGGATCATTTCATGACTTGTTCCGAATCATGTTTTGATTGACACATGTCTGCTCCAATCAAATCTCATGTGACTGTCAATCATACGATCACGGTGTATTGATCCTGAACTGCGACAGGTGCAGACCAGAAGTGAAGAGAACTCCCATGATGCATCTGTCGCCGCCACAGAAGCTGGAGTTCAAGGTCACTACGGAGATCAGGAGAGACATCGAGGAGGCGAAGCAGAGCATCGACAGGTGTGTTTGTGTTGTTGTACTTCAGTGTGTTGTTGTACTTCAGTGTGTTGTTGTACTTCAGTGTGTTGTTGTACTTCAGTGTGTTGTTGTACTTCAGTGTGTTGTTGTACTTCAGTGTGTTGTTGTACTTCAGTGTGTTGTTGTACTTCAGTGTGTTGTTGTACTTCAGTGTGTTGTCGTACTTCAGTGTGTTGTTGTACTTCAGTGTGTTGTTGTACTTCAGTGTGTTGTTGTACTTCAGTGTGTTGTCGTACTTCAGTGTGTTGTTGTACTTCAGTGTGTTGTTGTACTTCAGTGTGTTGTTGTACTTCAGTGTGTTGTCGTACTTCAGTGTGTTGTTGTACTTCAGTGTGTTGTTGTACTTCAGTGTGTTGTTGTACTTCAGTGTGTTGTTGTACTTCAGTGTGTTGTTGTACTTCAGTGTGTTGTCGTACTTCAGTGTGTTGTTGTACTTCAGTGTGTTGTTGTACTTCAGTGTGTTGTTGTACTTCAGTGTGTTGTTGTACTTCAGTGTGTTGTTGTACTTCAGTGTGTTGTTGTACTTCAGTGTGTTGTTTTACTTCAGTGTGTTGTTGTACTTCAGTGTGTTGTTGTACTTCAGTGTGTTGTTGTACTTCAGTGTGTTGTTTTACTTCAGTGTGTTGTTGTACTTCAGTGTGTTGTTGTACTTCAGTGTGTTGTTGTACTTCAGTGTGTTGTTGTACTTCAGTGTGTTGTCGTACTTCAGTGTGTTGTCGTACTTCAGTGTGTTGTTGTACTTCAGTGTGTTGTTGTACTTCAGTGTGTTGTTGTACTTCAGTGTGTTGTTGTACTTCAGTGTGTTGTTTTACTTCAGTGTGTTGTTTTACTTCAGTGTGTTGTTGTACTTCAGTGTGTTGTTGTACTTCAGTGTGTTGTTGTACTTCAGTGTGTTGTCGTACTTCAGTGCGTTGTCGTCCTTCAGTGCGTTGTCGTACTTCAGTGTGTTGTCGTACTTCAGTGCGTTGTCGTACTTCAGTGGGTTGTCGTACTTCAGTGTGTTGTCGTACTTCAGTGGGTTGTCGTACTTCAGTGTGTTGTTGTACTTCAGTGTGTTGTCGTACTTCAGTGTGTTGTTGTACTTCAGTGTGTTGAAGGTTGTGTTGTTGTACTTCAGTGTGTTGAAGGTTGTGTTGTCGTACTTCAGTGTGTTGAAGGTTGTGTTGTTGTACTTCAATGTGTTGTCATACTTCAGTGTGTTGTCGTACTTCAGTGTGTTGAAGGTTGTGTTGTCGTACTTCAGTGTGTTGAAGGTTGTGTTGTCGTACTTCAGTGTGTTGAAGGTTGTGTTGTTGTACTTCAGTGTGTTGAAGGTTGTGTTGTCGTACTTCAGTGTGTTGAAGGTTGTGTTGTTGTACTTCAGTGTGTTGAAGGTTGTGTTGTTGTACTTCAGTGTGTTGACGGTTGTGTTGTCGTACTTCAGTGTGTTGAAGGTTGTGTTGTCGTACTTCAGTGTGTTGAAGGTTGTGTTGTCGTACTTCAGTGTGTTGAAGGTTGTGTTGTTGTACTTCAGTGTGTTGAAGGTTGTGTTGTCGTACTTCAGTGTGTTGAAGGTTGTGTTGTTGTACTTCAGTGTGTTGAAGGTTGTGTTGTTGTACTTCAGTGTGTTGACGGTTGTGTTGTCGTACTTCAGTGTGTTGAAGGTTGTGTTGTCGTACTTCAGTGTGTTGAAGGTTGTGTTGTCGTACTTCAGTGTGTTGAAGGTTGTGTTGTTGTACTTCAGTGTGTTGAAGGTTGTGTTGTCGTACTTCAGTGTGTTGAAGGTTGTGTTGTTGTACTTCAGTGTGTTGAAGGTTGTGTTGTTGTACTTCAGTGTGTTGTTTGTTCTCAGACTGGCCGACGACCTTGAGCTGAAGGTCACAGTCTTCACACACTTTGGTAAAAACGTGCCTAAAGCTCACAAGATGAGTCCTGACGCCTTCATCCAGATGTCTCTGCAGCTGGCCTTCTACAGGTGAGCTTCCACAGGTGAGCTTCCACAGGTGAGCTCCGCCCACAGAGAGTGACAGGTGTCTCTCCAGGACGTACCGTCGCTGCTGCGCCACCTACGAGAGTGCGTCTCTGAGGATGTTCCGTCTCGGTCGCACCGACACCATCAGATCCGCCTCCACGGCCTCGGCCGCCTTCGTCAAGTCCTTCGACGACGCCGCGGTCCAGGTGAGCTGAAGGTCACATGACCTTGTTCCTCAATGAACCTTCTCGCTCGTCTCAGAACACGGAGAAGAAGGAGCTGCTGCTGAGAGCTGTGAACGCACACAAGTCCTACACAAACATGGTGAGAGACGCACAACATCATCAACGTTGACGAGAACATCTGGGCTGGTCTTCAACAACTGACACGTGTCAGTCAATCATTCGTTTGTTCAAAGAGTCTCAAACCTTCACTCGTGAAGGAAAGAGGATGTGATGTCATCATCAACAGGAAGTGGTAAAATGATGACTAAGTTATTGAACGAATCACATCAGAGACGTCAGATGTTTGAGAAGAAACACCTTCATATTCACTCTGTTCATGTTTTGTTGCTTAATTTCACCTCCAAACATCATGAAGTCGTGAAGAAGCTTCAGAACATGTTTCTCTGAACAAACAATGTTTCATCTCCAGGTGAGAAGATCTGCATAAACATGTGGAGATGTTACGATGTCGAAATGTAGAGATGTGGAGATTTCCAGATTTCCAGCTATGGAGATGTTTAGACATTAAGATGTCACGATGTCGTGATGACGAGATGTGGAGATGTGGAGATGTGGAGATGTGGAGATGACGAGATGACGAGATGTGGAGATGTGGAGATGACGAGATGTGGAGATGACGAGATGTGGAGATGACGAGATGTGGAGATGTGGAGATGACGAGATGTGGAGATGTGGAGATGTGGAGATGACGAGATGTGGAGATGACGAGATGTGGAGATGACGAGATGTGGAGATGACGAGATGTGGAGATGACGAGATGTGGAGATGACGAGATGTGGAGATGACGAGATGTGGAGATGACGAGATGTGGAGATGACGAGATGTGGAGATGACGAGATGTGGAGATGAAGAGATGTGGAGATGACGAGATGTGGAGATGACGAGATGTGGAGATGAAGAGATGTGGAGATGACGAGATGTGGAGATGAAGAGATGTGGAGATGACGAGATGTGGAGATGAAGAGATGTGGAGATGACGAGATGTGGAGATGACGAGATGTGGAGATGACGAGATGACGAGATGTGGAGATGACGAGATGTCAAGATGTCGTGATGACGAGATGTGGAGATGTGGAGATGTGGAGATGACGAGATGACGAGATGTGGAGATGTGGAGATGACGAGATGTGGAGATGACGAGATGTGGAGATGACGAGATGTGGAGATGTGGAGATGACGAGATGTGGAGATGTGGAGATGACGAGATGTGGAGATGACGAGATGTGGAGATGACGAGATGTGGAGATGAAGAGATGTGGAGATGACGAGATGTGGAGATGACGAGATGTGGAGATGACGAGATGTGGAGATGAAGAGATGTGGAGATGACGAGATGTGGAGATGACGAGATGTGGAGATGAAGAGATGTGGAGATGACGAGATGTGGAGATGAAGAGATGTGGAGATGACGAGATGTGGAGATGACGAGATGTGGAGATGACGAGATGTGGAGATGTCGTGATGACGAGATGTGGAGATGACGAGATGTCAAGATGTCGTGATGACGAGATGTGGAGATGTGGAGATGTGGAGATGACGAGATGTGGAGATGTGGAGATGTGGAGATGACGAGATGTGGAGATGTGGAGATGTGGAGATGTGGAGATGTGGAGATGTGGAGATGACGAGATGACGAGATGTGGAGATGTGGAGATGTGGAGATGACGAGATGACGAGATGACGAGATGACGAGATGTGGAGATGACGAGATGTGGAGATGTGGAGATGACGAGATGTGGAGATGTGGAGATGTGGAGATGACGAGATGACGAGATGACGAGATGTGGAGATGTGGAGATGTGGAGATGACGAGATGACGAGATGACGAGATGACGAGATGACGAGATGACGAGATGACGAGATGTGGAGATGACGAGATGACGAGATGTGGAGATGTGGAGATGACGAGATGTGGAGATGTGGAGATGACGAGATGACGAGATGTGGAGATGTGGAGATGTGGAGATGTGGAGATGACGAGATGACGAGATGTGGAGATGTGGAGATGACGAGATGTGGAGATGTGGAGATGTGGAGATGTGGAGATGACGAGATGTGGAGATGACGAGATGTGGAGATGTGGAGATGTGGAGATGACGAGATGACGAGATGACGAGATGTGGAGATGTGGAGATGACGAGATGTGGAGATGTGGAGATGTGGAGATGTGGAGATGACGAGATGACGAGATGACGAGATGACGAGATGACGAGATGTGGAGATGTGGAGATGACGAGATGTGGAGATGTGGAGATGACGAGATGTGGAGATGTGGAGATGACGAGATGACGAGATGTGGAGATGTGGAGATGTGGAGATGTGGAGATGTGGAGATGACGAGATGACGAGATGACGAGATGTGGAGATGTGGAGATGACGAGATGTGGAGATGACGAGATGTGGAGATGACGAGATGTGGAGATGTGGAGATGTGGAGATGTGGAGATGACGAGATGACGAGATGACGAGATGTGGAGATGTGGAGATGTGGAGATGACGAGATGTGGAGATGTGGAGATGACGAGATGACGAGATGACGAGATGACGAGATGTGGAGATGTGGAGATGACGAGATGTGGAGATGTGGAGATGTGGAGATGACGAGATGACGAGATGTGGAGATGTGGAGATGTGGAGATGACGAGATGACGAGATGACGAGATGTGGAGATGTGGAGATGTGGAGATGACGAGATGTGGAGATGTGGAGATGTGGAGATGACGAGATGACGAGATGTGGAGATGTGGAGATGTGGAGATGACGAGATGTGGAGATGTGGAGATGACGAGATGACGAGATGACGAGATGTGGAGATGTGGAGATGTGGAGATGTGGAGATGACGAGATGTGGAGATGACGAGATGTGGAGATGACGAGATGTGGAGATGTGGAGATGTGGAGATGACGAGATGTGGAGATGTGGAGATGACGAGATGACGAGATGTGGAGATGTGGAGATGACGAGATGACGAGATGTGGAGATGTGGAGATGACGAGATGTGGAGATGTGGAGATGTGGAGATGACGAGATGTGGAGATGTGGAGATGACGAGATGACGAGATGACGAGATGTGGAGATGACGAGATGACGAGATGTGGAGATGTGGAGATGTGGAGATGTGGAGATGTGGAGATGTGGAGATGACGAGATGACGAGATGACGAGATGTGGAGATGTGGAGATGTGGAGATGACGAGATGACGAGATGACGAGATGACGAGATGACGAGATGACGAGATGACGAGATGTGGAGATGACGAGATGACGAGATGTGGAGATGTGGAGATGTGGAGATGTGGAGATGACGAGATGACGAGATGTGGAGATGACGAGATGTGGAGATGTGGAGATGTGGAGATGTGGAGATGACGAGATGTGGAGATGTGGAGATGTGGAGATGTGGAGATGTGGAGATGTGGAGATGTGGAGATGACGAGATGTGGAGATGTGGAGATGTGGAGATGACGAGATGTGGAGATGTGGAGATGTGGAGATGTGGAGATGTGGAGATGTGGAGATGACGAGATGACGAGATGTGGAGATGTGGAGATGTGGAGATGTGGAGATGACGAGATGACGAGATGTGGAGATGTGGAGATGACGAGATGACGAGATGTGGAGATGTGGAGATGTGGAGATGACGAGATGACGAGATGTGGAGATGTGGAGATGTGGAGATGACGAGATGTGGAGATGTGGAGATGTGGAGATGACGAGATGTGGAGATGTGGAGATGACGAGATGACGAGATGTGGAGATGTGGAGATGTGGAGATGTGGAGATGTGGAGATGACGAGATGTGGAGATGTGGAGATGACGAGATGACGAGATGTGGAGATGTGGAGATGTGGAGATGTGGAGATGACGAGATGACGAGATGTGGAGATGACGAGATGTGGAGAAGACGAGATGTGGAGATGTGGAGATGTGGAGATGTGGAGATGACGAGATGACGAGATGTGGAGATGTGGAGATGACGAGATGTGGAGATGACGAGATGTGGAGATGACGAGATGTGGAGATGTGGAGATGACGAGATGACGAGATGTGGAGATGTGGAGATGACGAGATGTGGAGATGACGAGATGTGGAGATGACGAGATGTGGAGATGAAGAGATGTGGAGATGACGAGATGTGGAGATGACGAGATGTGGAGATGACGAGATGTGGAGATGAAGAGATGTGGAGATGACGAGATGTGGAGATGACGAGATGTGGAGATGAAGAGATGTGGAGATGTGGAGATGACGAGATGTGGAGATGAAGAGATGTGGAGATGACGAGATGTGGAGATGACGAGATGTGGAGATGAAGAGATGTGGAGATGTGGAGATGACGAGATGTGGAGATGAAGAGATGTGGAGATGACGAGATGTGGAGATGACGAGATGTGGAGATGACGAGATGTGGAGATGTCGTGATGACGAGATGTGGAGATGACGAGATGTCAAGATGTCGTGATGACGAGATGTGGAGATGTGGAGATGTGGAGATGACGAGATGTGGAGATGTGGAGATGTGGAGATGACGAGATGTGGAGATGTGGAGATGTGGAGATGTGGAGATGTGGAGATGTGGAGATGACGAGATGACGAGATGTGGAGATGTGGAGATGTGGAGATGACGAGATGACGAGATGACGAGATGACGAGATGTGGAGATGTGGAGATGACGAGATGTGGAGATGTGGAGATGACGAGATGTGGAGATGTGGAGATGTGGAGATGACGAGATGACGAGATGACGAGATGTGGAGATGTGGAGATGTGGAGATGACGAGATGTGGAGATGTGGAGATGTGGAGATGTGGAGATGACGAGATGTGGAGATGTGGAGATGACGAGATGACGAGATGTGGAGATGTGGAGATGTGGAGATGTGGAGATGTGGAGATGACGAGATGTGGAGATGTGGAGATGACGAGATGACGAGATGTGGAGATGTGGAGATGTGGAGATGTGGAGATGACGAGATGACGAGATGTGGAGATGACGAGATGTGGAGAAGACGAGATGTGGAGATGTGGAGATGTGGAGATGTGGAGATGACGAGATGACGAGATGTGGAGATGTGGAGATGACGAGATGTGGAGATGACGAGATGTGGAGATGACGAGATGTGGAGATGTGGAGATGACGAGATGTGGAGATGTGGAGATGACGAGATGTGGAGAAGACGAGATGTGGAGATGTGGAGATGACGAGATGACGAGATGTGGAGATGTGGAGATGACGAGATGTGGAGATGTGGAGATGTGGAGATGTGGAGATGTGGAGAAGACGAGATGTGGAGATGTGGAGATGTTAACATGTTGCCTCCAGGAACTGACCTCGTGAATCTAAGATGTTTGTGGATCATGAGTTCTTTCTTCTCAGGCCATCACAGGTCAGGCCGTCGACCGACACCTGCTGGGCCTGAAGCTCCAGGCTCTGGAGCAGAAGCTTCCGGTTCCTGACGTCTTCTCTGACCCGGTCCATGCCAAAGCTCTGCACTACCAGCTGTCCACCAGCCAGGTAGTCACTCGTGACTCGGGTTCTACGCGATGTATTCATTCATTTAAATCATTTCCTGTAATTCAAGGATTTTAATCTTTTAAAATATTGAACAATAACTTGAATATTTTCTAAATAAATCGAATTCCAATCATTAAAAAATATATTTTATAAATTATTTTTAATTGAATACAAACATAAATGTAGTATTTTCAGTGTCATGTGATCGTCTGCGCTGCACGTGATTGGCTGAAAGTTACATTAAGTTTGTTTCGTACAATAACATTTAAAAATACTGACTTTAGAAACAAATGTATTTGAATAAATGATATGTTTTCAAGGATGTTTGACTAAAGATGTTCTTCAGGTTCCGTCGAAGAGCGGCTGCATCCTGTGCTTCGGGCCCGTCGTCTCCAACGGTTACGGGTTCTGCTACAACCCCATGGAGAACCTCATCAACTTCACCGTCTCCGCCTTCAACAGCTGCAGCGACACCAGCGCCGCGCGTCTGTCTGCCAGCGTCGAGGAGGCGCTGCTGGACATGAGGGACCTGCTGGAGACCACACCCCGATCCAAGCTGTAGGCCTGACCCATGACGCCCGCCTCACCCCGCCTCACCCCGCCTGACCGAGCCTCACCCCACCTTCACCCCGCCTCACCCCCCTCACCCCACCTTCACCCCGCCTCACCCCCCTCACCCCCCTCACCCCACCTCACCCCCCTCACCCCCCTCACCCCCCTCACCCCACCTTCACCCCGCCTTACCCCCCTCACCCCCCTCACCCCACCTCACCCCCCCTCACCCCGCCTGACCGAGCCTCACCCCCCCTCACCCCGCCTCACCCCGCCTCACCCCGCCTGACCGAGCCTCACCCCACCTCACCCCACCTTCACCCCGCCTTACCCCCCTCACCCCCCTCACCCCACCTCACCCCGCCTTCACCCCGCCTCACCCCGCCTTCACCCCGCCTTACCCCCCCTCACCCCCCTCACCCCACCTCACCCCACCTCACCCCGCCTTCACCCCGCCTTACCCCCCTCACCCCCCTCACCCCACCTCACCCCACCTCACCCCGCCTTCACCCCGCCTTACCCCCCCTCACCCCCCTCACCCCACCTCACCCCACCTCACCCCGCCTTCACCCCGCCTTACCCCCCTCACCCTGCCTTCACCCCGCCTCACCCCGCCTTCACCCCGCCTTACCCCCCCTCACCCCCCTCACCCCACCTCACCCCACCTCACCCCGCCTTCACCCCGCCTTACCCCCCTCACCCCGCCTCACCCCGCCTTCACCCCGCCTCACCCCGCCTTCACCCCGCCTTACCCCCCTCACCCCGCCTCACCCCGCCTCACCCTGCCTTCACCCCGCCTCACCCCGCCTCACCCCGCCTCACCCCGCCTCACCCCCCCTCACCCCCCTCACCCCCCTCACCCCCCTCACCCCCCCTCACCCCCCTCACCCCCCTCACCCCCCCTCACCCCCCCTCACCCCCCTCACCCCGCCTCACCCCAAGAGTTGACCTTGAATATAGAAAATATATGTTTTAAGTTAGTTTTTGAATCGAAGAATAAATGATCGTTTTCCATGTTTTGTCTGATTGATGTCACTGACAGTTTTGTGATGATAGAAAACAATATTTTATATCTTTATTCAAAGAACTATCAGTTTATTTTTCTTTGTGTTTTCATTCAAATAATACGATTATTTACAATCAAAATTAACATGTTGACATGTTTTTTTAGTTTTGTGTTTGTGTTTCTGGCCACTAGATGGCAGCAGTTGTTACATCCTTCAGAGCCAGAGTCAAGTACTGGACAATACTACACATATATACTTGTTACTACACTATCACAACACCAGAGTCAAGTACTGGACAATACTACACATATATACTTGTGACTACACTATCAACACCAGAGTCAAGTACTGGACAATACTACACATATATACTTGTTACTACACTATCACAACACCAGAGTCAAGTACTGGACAATACTACACATATATACTTGTTACTACACTATCAACACCAGAGTCAAGTACTGGACAATACTACACATACATACTTGTTACTACACTATCAACACCAGAGTCAAGTACTGGACAATACTACACATGTATACTTGTTACTACACTATTACAACACCAGAGTCAAGTACTGGACAATACTACACATACATACTTGTTACTACACTATCACAACACCAGAGTCAAGTACTGGACAATACTACACATATATACTTGTTACTACACTATCACAACACCAGAGTCAAGTACTGGACAATACTACACATACATACTTGTTACTACACTATCACAACACCAGAGTCAAGTACTGGACAATACTACACATATATACTTGTTACTACACTATCACAACACCAGAGTCAAGTACTGGACAATACTACACATATATACTTGTTACTACACTATCACAACACCAGAGTCAAGTACTGGACAATACTACACATATATACTTGTTACTACACTATCACAACACCAGAGTCAAGTACTGGACAATACTACACATATATACTTGTTACTACACTATCACAACACCAGAGTCAAGTACTGGACAATACTACACATATATACGTGTTACTACACTATCACAACACCAGAGTCAAGTACTGGACAATACTACACATATATACTTGTTACTACACTATCACAACACCAGAGTCAAGTACTGGACAATACTACACATATATACTTGTTACTACACTATCACAACACCAGAGTCAAGTACTGGACAATACTACACATATATACTTGTTACTACACTATCACAACACCAGAGTCAAGTACTGGACAATACTACACATATATACTTGTTACTACACTATCACAACACCAGAGTCAAGTACTGCACAATACTACACACACTTGTTGATACACACCACTCGTGTGAACTCGAACTAAAGTGGATCTAAAACCACTCAGTGGATCCTGATAGTTTCTCATCAGTCGTTGAAGATCAAGTTCATCTCATGAAGAACATTTGACTTAAAAGCTTCGATGAAAACCTCAACAAACGTTAAAAGCCTGTTTATCCACGAGACAGTAATGGCTTCGAAAGAAGGAAATACTTGTTGTTGGACTCGATCCCGGAATATTTGAATCAGAGGTGGTTCAAGCCAGAGCCTGTTCCCACAGCAGGAAGTTTGGGTTTCCTTGGAAGCTTGTGACGCTGAAGCTCCTGGACACACACACACACACACACACACACACACACACACACACACTCTTCACCAGAAGATCGTGGAAGAACATGAGGGAACATCTGGTTCCAGCTCTGATCCCAGGACTTGTGCTTGTTTTTCTTCTCCCGGACTGGACGTGCGGAGCAGGAGGTGAGTCTACAGTTAACTCTGGTACATGTTGTTCAGCAGTGACTTCAAGGTCGTCAACAGGTCCTCGTGTCAATGTTTTCCAGAAGATCTCGAGTCTCAACAGAACGTTTTGTCCTGAAAATGAAAGAAAGTGAATCATTTTCTCTTTCAAACCTCAGACATGAGTCTCAAATCACATACTTGTACTTGTACACATACTAACTTGTACTCAATGTTAGTATGTGTAGTGCATAAGTGTGTCTCAATTATTAGCATGTAAATGTAGTTCTTGATGTACACAATAATACTAACACACACTAAACTGAGTATGAATCGATGGACACTTTCTACCCTTAACGACTCCATCTTAGTGACGTTGTAAACAGAAGTTTTATATGAATATATTTAAATATATATATATATTTAAATATATATATATATATTTAAATATATATATATATATATATATATATATATATATATATATATATATATATATATATACCTACAGGTGTATTTTGAGCAGCAGTAGGAGGATAAACACGTCTTCAAAGCTGATACCAGCTTAAATAACTGGATTTTCTTGAAACCAAACTTGCTGCCAGCAGGTGTCGCTAGTGTTCCTACAGCTGGTTGAAATCATCCTTAAATAGTAGTAGAAGAAGAAACTGCCGCGTCATTTCCTGTTAGTGTGTAGCAGCAGAGTTTGATTTGAGACATACTATCTGTGGAGGATTAGTTACTAGTTAGTACGTACACTATCCTGATGCATACTAACTTCTAGTATACTAAGAGAAGTATGTTTGAGACATACTATCTGTGGAGGATTAGTTACTAGTTAGTACGTACACTATCCTGATGCATACTAACTTCTAGTATACTAAGAGAAGTATGTTTGAGACATACTATCTGTGGAGGATTAGTTACTAGTTAGTACGTACACTATCCTGATGATACTAACTTCTAGTATACTAAGAGAAGTATGTTTGAAACATACTATCTGTGGAGGATTAGTTACTAGTTAGTACGTACACTATCCTGATGATACTAACTTCTAGTATACTAAGAGAAGTATGTTTGAGACATACTATCTGTGGAGGATTAGTTACTAGTTAGTACGTACACTATCCTGATGATACTAACTTCTAGTATACTAAGAGAAGTATGTTTGAGACATACTATCTGTGGAGGATTAGTTACTAGTTAGTACGTACAGTATCCTGATGATACTAACTTCTAGTATACTAAGAGAAGTATGAGATTTGAGACATACTATCTGTGGAGGATTAGTTACTGGTTAGTACGTACACTATCCTGATGATACTAACTTCTAGTATACTAAGGGAAGTATGTTTGAGACATACTATCTGTGGAGGATTAGTTACTAGTTAGTACGTACACTATCCTGATGATACTAACTTCTAGTATACTAAGAGAAGTATGTTTGAGACATACTATCTGTGGAGGATTAGTTACTAGTTAGTACGTACACTATCCTGATGATACTAACTTCTAGTATACTAAGAGAAGTATGTTTGAGACATACTATCTGTGGAGGATTAGTTACTAGTTAGTACGTACACTATCCTGATGATACTAACTTCTAGTATACTAAGAGAAGTATGTTTGAGACATACTATCTGTGGAGGATTAGTTACTAGTTAGTACGTACACTATCCTGATGATACTAACTTCTAGTATACTAAGAGAAGTGTGTGATTTGAGACATACTATCTGTGGAGGATTAGTTACTAGTTAGTACGTACACTATCCTGATGATACTAACTTCTAGTATACTAAGAGAAGTATGTTTGAGACATACTATCTGTGGAGGATTAGTTACTAGTTAGTATGTACACTATCCTGATGATACTAACTTCTAGTATACTAAGAGAAGTATGTTTGAAACATACTATCTGTGGAGGATTAGTTACTAGTTAGTACGTACACTATCCTGATGATACTAACTTCTAGTATACTAAGAGAAGTATGTTTGAGACATACTATCTGTGGAGGATTAGTTACTAGTTAGTACGTACACTATCCTGATGATACTAACTTCTAGTATACTAAGAGAAGTATGTTTGAGACACAACTATGATGTAAACAAACCTTTTGCTTCATCGTGACTCGAGTCTTCAGACCACGAGAAGATCTTTCATCAACCTTTGAACTTTGAACTTTGAATGCGGGTCTTTTCAGAACCACAGCCTTCATCTCCATCTCAAGTGGCCTTGAGGGTCACTGGAACGACTCTCTGTCGCCCCCTTGTGTCGTCACTTCATAATCAAACCTCTGACTTGACCATCAATGAAGTCTGGTTGTGATCCATATTTCTGCTCAGGTCAGTTTCCATGTGGACCCAGTAACGTGGAGATCTCAGCCTCAGGTCAAGAGATTGGTCTGACCTGGTCTGACGACCCATCATGCTTTGCTGCTGCTGCGTTCACAGCCAGGTTGGTTGTACTGGTCGGCAATAAAGAGACTCACCAGGTTAGTGACCGATGACACGATCACCAGGTTAGTGACCGATGACACGATCACCAGGTTAGTTACCGATGACACGATCACCAGGTTAGTTACTGATGACACGATCACCAGGTTAGTTACTGATGACACGATCACCAGGTTAGTTACCGATGACACGATCACCAGGTCAGTGATCGATGACATGATCACCAGGTTAGTTACCGATGACACGATCACCAGGTTAGTGACCGATGACACGATCACCAGGTTAGTGATCGATGACACGATCACCAGTTTAGTGATCTATGACACGATCACCAGGTTAGTGATCGATGACACGATCACCAGGTTAGTGATCGATGACACGATCACCAGGTTAGTGATTGATGACACGATCACCAGGTTAGTGATCGATGACACGATCACCAGGTTAGTGATCTATGACACGATCACCAGGTTAGTGATCGATGACACGATCACCAGGTTAGTGATCGATGACACGATCACCAGGTTAGTGATTGATGACACGATCACCAGGTTAGTGATCGATGACACGATCACCAGGTTAGTGATCGATGACACGATCACCAGGTTAGTGATCGATGACACGATCACCAGGTTAGTGATCGATGACACGATCACCAGGTTAGTGATCGATGACACGATCACCAGGTTAGTGATTGATGACACGATCACCAGGTTAGTGATCTATGACACGATCACCAGGTTAGTGATCGATGACACGATCACCAGGTTAGTGATCGATGACACGATCACCAGGTTAGTGATTGATGACACGATCACCAGGTTAGTGATCGATGACACGATCACCAGGTTAGTGATCTATGACACGATCACCAGGTTAGTGATCTATGACACGATCACCAGGTTAGTGATCTATTACACGATCACCAGGTTAGTGATCGATGACACGATCACCAGGTTAGTGATCTATGACACGATCACCAGGTTAGTTACCGATGACACGATCACCAGGTCAGTGATTGATGACACGATCACCAGGTTAGTGATCGATGACACGATCACCAGGTTAGTGATCTATTACACGATCACCAGGTTAGTGATCGATGACACGATCACCAGGTTAGTGATCTATGACACGATCACCAGGTTAGTGACCGATGACACGATCACCAGGTTAGTTACTGATGACACGATCACCAGGTTAGTGATCGATGACACGATCACCAGGTTAGTTACTGATGACACGATCACCAGGTTAGTGATCGATGACACGATCACCAGGTTAGTGATCTATTACACGATCACCAGGTTAGTGATCGATGACACGATCACCAGGTTAGTGATCTATGACACGATCACCAGGTTAGTGACCGATGACACGATCACCAGGTTAGTTACTGATGACACGATCACCAGGTTAGTGATCGATGACACGATCACCAGGTTAGTTACTGATGACACGATCACCAGGTTAGTGACCGATGACACGATCACCAGGTCAGTGATCGATGACACGATCACCAGGTTAGTTACCGATGACACGATCACCAGGTTAGTGATCGATGACACGATCACCAGGTTAGTGATTGATGACACGATCACCAGGTTAGTGATCGATGACACGATCACCAGGTTAGTGATCTATTACACGATCACCAGGTTAGTGATCGATGACACGATCACCAGGTTAGTGATCTATGACACGATCACCAGGTTAGTTACCGATGACACGATCACCAGGTCAGTGATTGATGACACGATCACCAGGTCAGTGATTGATGACACGATCACCAGGTCAGTGATTGATGACACGATCACCAGGTTAGTTACCGATGACACGATCACCAGGTCAGTGATCGATGACACGATCACCAGGTTAGTTACCGATGACACGATCACCAGGTCAGTGATTGATGACACGATCACCAGGTTAGTTACCGATGACACGATCACCAGGTTAGTGATCTATGACACGATCACCAGGTTAGTTACCGATGACACGATCACCAGGTCAGTGATTGATGACACGATCACCAGGTTAGTTACTGATGACACGATCACCAGGTTAGTTACCGATGACACGATCACCAGGTCAGTGATTGATGACACGATCACCAGGTTAGTTACTGATGACACGATCACCAGGTTAGTTACCGATGACACGATCACCAGGTCAGTGATCGATGACACGATCACCAGGTTAGTTACCGATGACACAATCACCAGGTTAGTGATCGATGACACGATCACCAGGTTAGTTACCGATGACACGATCACCAGGTTAGTTACCGATGACACGATCACCAGGTTAGTGATCGATGACACGATCACCAGGTTAGTGATCTATGACACGATCACCAGGTTAGTTACCGATGACACGATCACCAGGTTAGTGATCTATGACACGATCACCAGGTTAGTGACCGATGACACGATCACCAGGTTAGTGATTGATGACACGATCACCAGGTTAGTGACCGATGACACAATCACCAGGTTAGTGATCGATGACACGATCACCAGGTTAGTTACCGATGACACGATCACCAGGTTAGTTACCGATGACACGATCACCAGGTTAGTGATCTATGACACGATCACCAGGTTAGTGATCTATGACACGATCACCAGGTTAGTTACCGATGACACGATCACCAGGTTAGTGATCTATGACACGATCACCAGGTTAGTTACCGATGACACGATCACCAGGTTAGTGATTGATGACACGATCACCAGGTTAGTGACCGATGACACGATCACCAGGTTAGTTACCGATGACACGATCACCAGGTTAGTGATCGATGACACGATCATCAGGTTAGTTACCGATGACACGATCACCAGGTTAGTGATTGATGACACGATCACCAGGTTAGTTACCGATGACACGATCACCAGGTTAGTGATTGATGACACGATCACCAGGTTAGTGACCGATGACACGATCACCAGGTTAGTTACCGATGACACGATCACCAGGTTAGTGATCGATGACACGATCACCAGGTTAGTTACCGATGACACGATCACCAGGTTAGTGATTGATGACACGATCACCAGGTTAGTGACCGATGACACGATCACCAGGTTAGTTACCGATGACACGATCACCAGGTTAGTGATCTATGACATGATCACCAGGTTAGTGATCGATGACACGATCACCAGGTTAGTGATCTATGACACGATCACCAGGTTAGTTACCGATGACACGATCACCAGGTTAGTGATCTATGACACGATCACCAGGTTAGTGATCGATGACACGATTGTGATGAAACAGTT